>NC_056752.1:3941166-4244333 GCF_018687715.1 Carya illinoinensis
GTTTTCTTGACAATGAGATCAAAACTCTTGCACTAGTGACAAAGCTGGATTCAACTTTCTTCATTGGAAGGTATAGCAAAAGGAAGAATAAAAAGTATAGACCAGGCATACACTACCCATCAGGAAAGAATGATTTGATGTTTACAGGAAATAGTGGCATTCCTGACTTAATAAGAAGAGCATTATCAGACTGGAAAAAGTTACAGTAATCAATCAAAAATTGGCTAGTTAAAAGGAATGGAATCTATTTTCTCGTTTGTTTTCATCATAACTGGGCCATAACCATTGTGTTTGTTCCCATGGAACTATAATGGTAGGTGGAATCATTCTTCTTTTTTCCCATTGATACGTGGATTCTGTGTTCTGGGGAAGCTTGAGAGGGTCCCCTGTTTCGTCAAATCTGGCAGTGTATGAACATAGCACTAACCTTAATCCTTTCCAAAGTACAATGATTTTATCCGGCACCTTTTTCCTTTGTAGGAATGGTTATCTAAAAAGAAATGATGTTCTTTCCTCTTAATTTTTGTTATCTCAATATGTTACATTTTAAGTAATTTTATATAAAATGTGCCACATCACCATGAAACTGGAATGATAAAATTAAGATGAAGAGTATTATTCATCTTATAGGGACCAAAAAAAAAAAAAAAGCAAAACAAGTAACCTACCCAGGGCAAATTTACATTTTTCTTAGAAGAATACAAAGAAATTATACAAAAGTAATATCACGAATTGATATTTTTTGATGTAGTATGTCAGATTATAAATTTATTTTTATTATAAAATATATTTAACAGATTCCATAAAACCACGTCAAGTTATAGCTTTACTTCGAATAATTTCTTTTCTTAGGGTATATCTTTTATACCATCTAAAAGATTGGGATTAGAGTAGAGAAAGAATGGTATAATCTTTGACAAGACCATTTTTTGCGAGGAAGATGTCTGAAATGGATTTCACATTGTCGTTGGTGACAGCTATCCGTTGACAAACTTAAGCCGATGGAAGATGCAGTTGGCTATTAAACTAATAGATTTCGAAGATAATTTCCGTCATAATTGTCAGCGTCATCAGAAAATACATACCATGATAGAAACATATAAAATTGGATCATCAAGTTTCTGTAATTTAAGAAGTCATTGTCAGATGATTAAAAGATAAGAACAGAACACCTTCAACTTCAAGAAATTGTTTTGTATTTCAGTTATAACCAATAAGGTACATGAAAGTGTACATATGACAAACTTAGCGATCTCCTCTTTCTATTTTGGTGTTTTTTTTTATAACAACCATAATCTAAGGTCTTTTTGCTCCACCTACTATAGAAAACCACCCTTTTTGTCTGGACCATAATCGAAGTTCAAGCAAACTGAACCATCAAGTTAGGCCAGATCGTCCACACCCCTAAAAAAAAGTGGGCTTTATATGGCACTACAGCAACAAAAATGAACATTCAATAAACAACACATGCTCTTAGGTCCTGATTGGATCCTGGTTTACTAACTGATGGACAGTTGGGATTTGAAAATTTGATTCCTAAAAAGATGTTTCTTCCCCATTGGAAGCGTTTATGTCTTGCCAATATCAACAGATTTGTTGGTAGGAAATCTAAGATTCCATTACCTTGATAAGAAATGCGGTCTCTAATGCTGATTCCTTGCACTGCAGGTACCTGTTTTCCTCCACTATGTCTGTCGTTAAATTAAGCAATATTGGACGTTTTGGATCATAGATTGCACGTTCACGGACACGTGCTACCCATTTTGCAGCTTCCCACACCCCAAATCTGAAACATGTCCAAAAATATAATAAATGCCCTATATATTCAGTTCATTGGCTAATAAAAAGGCAAAGATAAAAAACCAACCGTGGAAGGCTTTAAAAAGTTAAACATAAAGTCACGCTTTCACAAGTTAATGAACATAACGCAGGAAAACATAATGCTACCGTGTATTGAAAGAGGAGGTAACCAAAACAGCCGGATAAAGAGCATCCTTCTGAATATTATCATAAGGAGAATATTTCTGTATGGCATGAAAATCATCAACATCTCCAGGGTACCCAAATTCTTCGTAGTCAACAGCTGTAAGTGGTAAAATGGGATAGAGAAGAGTGTTGGTTGGATCAAGAAATGGGACCTGAAACAGATACAGCAGATGATGTGACTTGCAAAGTAGAATGCAATAAATGAATCTGGGTCTCTGAAAAGTTTATATACCCAATATCTAGAAACATATGGACATCTATGAAACAAACACAAGAAATTCACATTGCCTTCTTACAACTCTTTAAATTCAAGTGCTGAACTTCAATGCCAAAAGCCTCCTTTTGTTCATATGGTGAGAGTATAATAAGTACCTCTTATACATAAGAACAGTGAACTCCCTTTGATCAAAGCATGCAGACAAAATACCATACAACTAGCACAAGTGAGACTCTTAAGTCTTAAGACATGTAGATAGACTCATCTCTCATGCATACCTCCAAAATTGCAGCACGGAATAAATCTGGACAACAATTTATGGCTGAAGCAACCAAAAGTCCACCAGCACTATATCCCCAACCAGCAAGCTTGTTATCTTGGATGATCCCTTTCTCAATAAGGAATTTCGCACAGGAGAGATAATCTTGAATAGAATTCTGCTTCCCTGTACGTCTGCCATCATGATGCCACTTTTTACCCCCACCACCTCCACCCCTGGGACAGATCATTCAGACCATCGTAGTTAGCAATAGGTAGTAAAACTGCTCTGCAAAATTACAAGTTATCCCAAGCCTCTGAAGTAAACAATTATTATCCAAATGGGGACTTTGAACAGATAACAAGCCACTGGAATCAAGAGGCAGCTCAGTGAACAGAATAACCTTTTTTTTTTTTTGAGTAAACTGTAGTCTTAATAAGGATAGGCATAGCCCCAGTACACAAGATGGTATCAGAATAACTAATTTCTTTGTGAGAAATAAAAAAACCCCAGCGAAACAAGACGTTCGTAATTAATAAAACAAACCTAACATCAGCATAAGCAATAACCCAACCACGATCAAGAAGGCTTTTCAACTCACTGCGCCATCGTTTGTCTAGTAATTCACCATAAGCTCCATGTACATGAAGTAATCCAGGGTGCTGATTCTCTTTCTTGTTTTTGCGTGAGTAAACAATAGTTAAAGGAACCACAACCCCATCGTAAGAAAAGACATCATAGTATTCGCAAGCATAAAACTCAGAGAGTTCATTCCACATGTGATGATCATCAACCAAGACATTGTTCTTGTAGTTGGAGTTTTTGCTATTTGAGTTGCTTTCAACAATGCTTGCAGCAGAGGCTGTTCCATACAATATTCGCGTTCTTTCATGGAGAAAATTTTGCTGCTGAATGATATTCCACTTTCTGTTTAAGAGGTCATAATCGACCACCGCATCTGGCATCTGAGAAAAATTCAAGAACACGTGTGATTAGATTGGAGGCACACACTATCTCATAATAATGTGAAAAATAAAACAACTCATCATCATTACCTTTTGAATTAAAGAACACTAAGCTACCAAGTGAGTTACCCAAGGGTATGAATTCAGTTATTCATCAAGCTGGAGCATGTATGCTATGTATAATGAACCTAACATCAAAGCCTCAGCAGCTGAAAACCCTCAAAATTGAAATCAAGCAGGTGAAATTTAAGCACCAGTTTTTTTTTTTTTTTTTTTCAAAAATGTCAATCGGGTGAAATTGGTCCAGAAAATGTTCAAAATCTGCTCAGTCATACAGGAAAATATTAATCTGCAGGGCCTACTTTGAAAGCCAGAAGCCTGAATTCTAGATGCTAAAAACATTTTTTTCCTGCATAAGATATGTATCACCTATGGCGGTAACTCAGTGCTGACCAATTAGATTTGAAAATACATAATTATATAAATAATTATATAATTTAATATATAAATATAACTGAATTTATAATTTATTTATACATCAATATAATTCAATTGCCAACAAATGTTTGGTTCTTTTAACAAACTTTATGTTGATAAATTCAAGGTTCTAGAAATTCATTTCAGATAATTGAGAGGAAATAGCCCAATGGTAGAGCATAGCCTTGCCAAGGCTGAGGTTGAGGGTTAATTGTAAGTAATCCAATGGCCCTTTGGCCTAATGGCACTAACCCCAGTCCTTATGTAAGGTGGGGTCCATGGTTAGGGGGTTGGGTCTCCAACTACTAGGGTTGATGTTCCTCAAAAAATCCCCAAGCAAGAAGAAAAGTAATCCAAAAACATATTATGTGGTCCCTTAATAACCATTGCAGAAACTTTTTCCCATGAACTAGTGTACAAATATATATTTTTTGATCGGTAAATAAAATTTTTTATTGACGAGAACTAGGCAAAGCCATGGTACACGGGACAGCTAGCGTACAAATATTATATTGAAAACACATCATTCTCATAATAAGTTCCAAGATCCATTTTCCATTCACATCTCTCAACTTTGTTTTCATCAGGATTCATTAGCAAATTGTGGGCCATTACAGTTAGCTAAATGTGATATCAAAATAGTTGATAATATTGCTTCCCAAACAAATTATCTGAAAGACATGATATTTACTCACGTACCACAGGCGATGAGATTGTAAAGCGCATTGTTGACGAATAGTAGTCATAATTAGGTCCAGGTGAAATTTGAGAAACATGTTCAGGAAGAGGGAGGAAATACGGGTTAAGTTCTTTGAGATGCACAGCTCCCTGCCACGAGAGTGAACAAGATAAGAGTAAGAATGGCCAAGAACGTGAGATAATCATGTCTGTGGTGAAACAATTGTTGCCAATGCATGATGCAAACAAACGCAGAATATACATGTATTTTGCGTGCTTACCTTCCTAACAGGCAGAGGGAGACTAATTGAACAAATTCTGAATTTTCGACCTTCCCTTGTAATAAGAACCAAGTGTGTGTCACTGAAATCAACATCTTCAATGATCAAATCTTGGTCATCACTAAATACGTTCTGCAGTAAATCAGACTGCGATTAGTAAACAATATATTAAATATTTGTCATCAAAGGAATCTACATAAACAATCATGAGCCATCAAGAAAAACTAAGCAGCCATAAGCATATAATTAATTAATGCTCATGATTGTTAAATTCTTAAAAAAAAAAAAAAAAAAAAAGAAAAAGAAAAAGAAAAGAAAAGAAAAGAAGCTAATGATCTTTCAATGTGGGAAATTTCTAACAACATCATTTATTCAAAGAATTAAAAAAAAAAAAATAAATAAATAAAAGAGTAAAGGAGAAATGCAGTACACCACAATATATCTCAAGCAGGTAAAGTATCTTACTAAAGATATAAAAAGAAAGCCAATAATCTTCATGTGTAAGAAGGGAGGAGTTTGTTTTAATAGACATGGGTGACCCACCAACCTCCCATTTTCTTGGACTGGAAGACGCATCAACAGGACTACGAAGAAGATAATGATAATCAACTGATTGGCCCTGTTTGGCAGCGTCTGTAAATAAATAAAGGCACCCTTGATGATGCTCAACTATGCAGTGGGATAAACCTTCACACTCCCAAACTAATGTCATGCCAGACAATGGATCAGCTGCATTTATCACAAATACCTAAAATATGATCTCCATCATTATATCACTTCGTCATTAATCAATACAATAAAAGATTCTTAGCTCGCCATGAAAATGTATTGCATAGTGATACCTTGGAAGAAGTAATAGAGAATGTATTTACAGTCACAAATCGGAAATCCTTTGTGTGTCTTATGTTTACATGAACATTATCATCTGATTCTTCCAGAAGCAACACATCTTCGTCAGTTGATCCAATCATGCTACAGTATATCCTGATCCAAAGAGAAAGAATACCATCTCCATTATGTTAAACCCAAAGGGCAACCAATAAAGCATATAGAAAAATGATTGAAACAGAATCAATATAAATTCTAACAGCTACCCACCGGTATGGCCTCTTGTTGTTATCTGTAAGGACATAGAGCAATGCCTGCCCATCCTTCGCCCATGCCAAATTCGAAACACGTTCAGCTTGAGGTTTACTACATAACGAACCAGAATTCAAATTCCTTACAGACAACTTGAAGTAGTCATTGTCCTTATCATACATAGTATATGCAAGAAATCGATGATCCGGAGACACTTCCGATAATTCTTCATAAGCATAACCTGTTAGTAACTGAGACTCAATAACCATCGAATTTGACATTAAAAAATTCCCATTTTTTTTGCTATTTTTATTTCTATTTTTTTGTACTTCTAAAAATTCACAATTAGGCTAAAGTTTATTAATTTCTATTAGGAAACTAATTATTACATAGAAAAGAAAAAGGGCAGCACCTCCAAATCTCTCGGCTTCCAAATTGTAATCAAGCAGCTTCTGCTCAATTCTTTTCCCCGAGGTAAAATCAAATCCAGCTGATGGAGATTTGTGAGAAATGAATTCCTCATTTAAGCTCGCCAATCTCCGACATAGAACTGGATACTGTTTTCCTTCTTCTATTCGCCGATAGTATAACCTGCGCGGCGACAGATATGTTATACCGACAACACATTCTTGAGAATATTGAGAATTGATTGACCATACTCACAGGCGTACCAAGGGCCCCAGCGTAGAGGAGGGGTGGAGAGTTCGAAGGCCAAGCGAGAGGCCATCTCGGACTGGAGCTTAGACTGGAGGCGCTCGGTCCCGGACATGACTGCCTCTGTGTACTTCTCTTCCTGCTCCATATACACGTCCATGTGACGCATGGCCACCTTATCGCTCAGGCTCGACATCCAGCTGTACGGGTCCTCCCAAGTCGAGTCGTGGAAAGTGAAGCTCTGGGGCTTCCTCGGGGGTTTGGGCGGCGTCGGTGGAGCCGGTGCGGTCGGAACTTTGAAGCGGGCCGACCGGAGTAGGAATAGCCTGCGGCACCGGAGTGGGGTTAAGAGGTGGCGCATGGCTGGGGTTTAGGTTTCGGGGTTAGGAATTGGGAAATGCCTTAACCCCTATCAGGGTTTAAGAGTCCACTACCACAAAGCCCATTGTTCACGGGCTGCTTTTCATTTATTATTCTGGTTCATGGGCTATTTAAGTCAAAGCTCCATAATTTTTTTTATTTTATTTTTAAATATAAATTTATAACTGCCAAACCACTGAGCAGTATAGTAGCACTATCCTATAAAAATAAGAATAAACTATAAGAGAGCTATACAGGAAATCTATGAGATAATGCAAAATTTTGTATTATCTCATGCATTTTCTGTAAAAAACTTTCTGTAAAATTTCATTACTTGTATTATAATTCGAGACAACTTTTCTTCAAATCAAATTATATTATATAAGTTTTGCGGGATTTTGATGCTTTCAAGTGGCTATTATAATAATAAAAAAGAAGAAGTTAAAAAGTTAAATATTTTTTAATACTATCAATTATATATCAATGACTTTAGGTGTAAACAGTCTAAACTTTTACAAATATATTTATTCGCTTATAATATATAATTTCAATATTTTTGCTCTTCCACTAAATTTTAGAAACAATGGGTGTAAATAGCCTAAACTCTCTTTCTTTTTTGGACCAGTTCAATGTTCATACCTTATTTTTTTGGCTGGAACAAGGATAGGGGTGTCAAATTGTGTTAACAGGTCGTGTTCGTGTCGTGTCAAAATATGTATATTATACTATATAGGTAAACCCTAACCCGACCCGTTAAGTTTATCGTGTCAAAATCTCAAACCCTAACACGACCCACTAATATACCGTGTCGTATCGTGTCAACCCGTTTTGACCTATTAATGAATATTACTAAATAGGTTGACATGACACAATACAACCAATTTCAAATTGTTTATATAAATGAGTTGAATAGACCTGAAATTAACCTGTTTGACTTAATTAAATTTAACATAATTTTCTGTAAATGTTAAAATCACAATATCTATAAAAATTATAAAACTAACTATAAGTCTAAAATTACAATCTAAACAATAAAAATATTGAAATTAAAATTCTAATAATTTTACTTTTGGTAGAAGGGTATAATTATAATTTTAACTTTCTTAACGTATCATAACGGGTCAAAACGGGTTGACCCGTTATCAACCCGTTAAGCAATCGTATTTTAACGGGTCAACTCATTTTGACCCGAACCCATTAAGACTAAACTCTAACCCACTATTATCGTGTCGTGTTCGTGTTGGATTAACGGGTCGTATAACAAATTGTCACCCCTAAACAAGGATATGGTGTAAACATATAAGAAAACCTTGATTTAAATATATGGGGTGGATTAAATAAAATGGCAAGGAAAAAAATAAATAAGAAGAGTAAGGGATTACTTGAGAAAATCACAGTACTATTCTAAGAACAATCCACATTGGAAAAAGAGAGAGAGAAATATGGATAATACACATTGACTGGAAAATAATGCTCGACTTTTAACTTTTTTAAAACTTTTTTGATGGAGATTGTAGAAATCTAAAGACGAATAAAAGTGATACCTCACAAAACATGGTGCAGTCATGTTTTATTTGTTAGAAGAAGTCATTTTATCACTTGGCTTTGTTGTATGTTTATCAGATGAGATTGATCTAAGCATGTTTTTATCAGCAACTCTAACGCCTGGTTTGATTACAAAATATCAAATCATCTCATTTCATCTCATTTAATCATTACAATTTTTTCAAATTTTTATCAAATTATAATAAATAATTCTTTTTCAAATTTTAAAATAAAATTAATATTTAAAAAGTATGTTATAATAATATTTTATTCAACTTTTAACATAGAAAAATTCTATACACCACGATGTAACCCTTGAAATCTGTTTCCCTCTTTCTCTTCTCTCGTCCTCTTTCCATTTTCTCATTTCCTATTTTATGTGAATTTCTATTATTTTTGACTTCATTCAAAGTACTCCTTCTGTTTTTGTTGGGAAACTTGGCAAGCCATTCTCATCGTGAAAACTCAATCCCTGATATCATAAAAATGTCAATTTGATCTTGAACAACCCAAAAACTGGATTCTAATCCTTACTCTCGACTCCTCGATTCCTCCAATCTGTCATCTATTTTCCCTGAAGCTCAACGGTCTAACCCTTTCTCTAGAGTCCTAGGCTATTGGAAGTCGTAAAACCCCATGCATTTTTCACATGGAATATACGTAATTTTTGAAACGGGAACCTTTGCTTTGGTTTTTTTATTTTTTGGGCGTTGGGGGGGGGGGGGGGGGGGGAGAACACTTTCTGCAACGTGAGAATCTGGTGAGAAATGAATGCCTGAATTCATAACAGAAAACGTAGACAGTAAGGAAATGTTTTTCAATCCTTATGTATCTTACAAGATGTCAGACAAAAGCTGACTTTCTCTCTGCAATTAGATTAACAGCTCTTCATAAGCCTTCGATGAACTCTGACCCTCCTATTTATTCCTCCAATCTGAAGTAAGTTAAAACAAATACATTTACCAAGTAAAGAAGCTAGGAAGTAATTGTGAACTGATTTGCGTCAGAATTCACATCTGTCCCCAATGAGATAACAATTAAATCTCTGTATTATTGAGCACAACCACCCAGCATGTTGCACTGTTAATAGAAGCTGTTTTCATGCTTATTCTGATCCTTACAAGGGAAAACTTCAGGTTTAACTATGGCTTCTCAAGGCCAGAGAGACGATCAAAGTCCGGGAGCTGTGGTGAAAGCCCCACATTTTTTCAAGATAATTCTTGCTGATTCTCTACGACATGGGAAGCTTGTAAGAAGATTCATTTCTATTCATCTGATTCAAGAATTTGACACTGCTGTTTTGTGAAAAATAATCAAATAAAGAACAGTTTCTTTTGGTTTTGCTGTAAGATGCTGAACACACAGAGAGCAGAGCGAGTCTAAAGCCATTAGGTTCTTAAACTTCGAAAGCTGAGAAGCTGTCATAACAACTAGTACTGGCTGAACTTACTCGGAAATAGTACTACAAAAATAAACAAGTCCTTTTCTCTGCTTCAGTTCAGTTTGTAACTTTAAGAGTAGTTAAGTAGGTACACTTTATAGCAAGTATTAAGATTGTTATTTTGTTGGCATCTAAAGAAACAAAGTGTTTTCTATCAAGTGACAGTAAAAGTAAGAAAGTCTCAAGTGTCAACCCAAATTTTGTGTGTATGCGTTTGATGTGTTCTGCTGCATTTTTTTTTTTAATGTAAACTTAATCATGGATTCTTTATAGATGATTCCGAGAAGGTTTGTAAGGAAACATGGAGAAGGGTTGTCAAACCTAGCATTTCTTAATCTTCCAAATGGTGCAGAATGGAAATTAGAATTGACGAGATGTGATGGTGAAATCTGGATACAGAAGGGTTGGCAAGAATTCTTGGAGTATTACTCTGTGAAGCCGGGGCACTTTCTAGTTTTCAGATATGAAGGAAATTCTCGCTTTCATGTACTCATATTTGATATGAGTGCAACAGAAATAGATTATCCCACCCACAGCTCCCAAGTTAAGGGGGGAAATTTTGGTGAAAAACTCCAAGTTTCACCAAAGGAAGAATCTGAAAATGATAGTTCTGTGGAGATATTAGATAGCTTTAGAACATACTCCAAAAGGAGGGAGAAGTTGCCATGCGATCCAAGGCCTCAAAAGATGAAGAGAACGAATCCAAGTGCTAAAACTGAGAAAATCTCCAATCTACCTAAATGGGTTCCTCATTCTACACCAAACCGCACTCAATCTACAGAGGAAAAGCCTAAGAAGCTAAAAGCACTAGGAAATCTGCATCCGACCAAGCAAGAGTTTGAAGGTCTGGAATCTTATATATTACAGTTAATTTGGTTTCTCTCTTCGGGTTAAAGTTTTTAATTATGTCACCTTATCATTTTTTTTGTCAACAAAAGGTGTTGAAGGCATTTCTACCAAGGAAGTTGGATGTCCAAAATCTGAGGTTCTTACAAGGACTCGACCATTGACTTTGATTGAAAAAGCTAGAGCTCTTAAGAAAGCAAGTGGATTCAAATGCGAAAACCCATATTTTATGGTTGTCATGCAACCATCATATGTGCAATTTGGATGGTGTTTGGTAAGCTTTAAATTTAAAACCCATTCCATCATCACAAGTTCTACCACCTTCAAATTGCAGATGATTTACCATTAAAAGATAGAACAAATTTGTGCAGAGATGCTTTGTTTCTGAACAACACCGCAAATCTTTTCAGTTCTGTACTTACGAGGATTTTAATAACGTTTTTAAGTTTTCTTATTCTTACTCTCAGAATGTACCATTAAAATTTGCAAAGACATATTTGGATATGACGCTTGGTGATGTGGTCCTTCGGGCTTCAGATGGCAGAAACTGGTTTGTTAAGTACAGTGCAGGCAAATTTTTATGTTGGAAGGAATTCTCACTGGACAATAATCTGAAAGTAGGGGACGTTTGTGCGTTTGAACTGATTAAGGGCATTAAAGTTTCATTCAAAGTTGTAATTTTCCGTGCAAATGAAGGACAATGCCCTCTATCGCCAGGTAAGAAATCCGATTTTATTTTGTTTATTTTTATTTTTTCAAATTTAGAGCACGATTATGTCTGGAGAACATCATATATATAGGGAAACATGAATAAAGGCGAACATTATATAAAGAGCACGCTTAAATCATATCTGCTGATTTAAGTTTTTTCCTGTATGTT
This sequence comes from Carya illinoinensis, assembly GCF_018687715.1. Lineage (NCBI taxonomy): Eukaryota > Viridiplantae > Streptophyta > Magnoliopsida > Fagales > Juglandaceae > Carya > Carya illinoinensis. Next base: position 3,952,836 of record NC_056752.1, read on the forward strand.
GATCTGGGACAGGGGGACTTTATTTTTCTTCTAAAGGAGAAGGTGGAAGCATTCCTAAATCTCCCATGTGCTTTCAATCTCACATTTTTAGGAGTAAAAAATGGACAGCCAGTGAAAAAGCTAGGGTTCTTGAGAGAGCTATTGCTTTCAATTCTCAAAATCCATTTTTTATGGTCTCCATGGGCACACCATATGCCAATGGCAGATGCAACTTGGTAAGCTTTCCATTCAAAGCATGTTGTAGCATAACAACGTTTGCCAACTTCAATTTGCAGATAACATGCATTAATTGCATATTGAATAGATTTCAATTAGTTGGAGATTTTTCTTTCCTAATTTTTTTTTCCCTTTACTCAACCCTTCAGAATATACCATGCAAGTTTGCAGAGAAATATTTGAGTGATCAGAAGCCTGGCAATATCATCCTCCTGGTTTCAGGTGGGAAAAGTTGGCCTGTCCAATACATTTCTAGAGATTTTGGTAGTCAAAGAAAAACTGAACTTTCTATCGGTTGGAGGGCATTCGCCCGGGATAGCAAATTGAAAGAAGGTGATGTTTGTGTATTTGAATTGATGAAGGGCATTGGAGTTACAAATAGCCATCAATCTCTTGGTAAGAGATCTGAGTGTACCAGCATCATCAGTAAACAGCAAATACTCACGTTAATCAAGCAAACTACGCCAATTTTGAATACCATGATCTGACAAAAAACAGTGTTAGATCTGTGTTGTGTTTTACTCAAGTCTTTCATCTTAGAGTGCACAAAAGTGTGTTTTTATCATTAAACTGAGTAGGGATTTATGCTGATGGTACTTTTGAACATCTGTAGCAGAAAGAGTTTTCAAGAGTAGTGATGCTTGAGCAGGTTGGGGATAAATCGTGGGTGGTGAAATTCTTGAGTTACAACCACAAGTTAAGTAGATGTTTTTGTCTTTTTGTATGATGAAAAGTCCCCATTTTGAGATGCCTCAGTCAAGTTGTTATGGTTAATCTAGCAAATTAGCGAATTTGTTGTTTTATGATGTGTAATTCTCGTCTTACGTTCTTGTTTGAAGTTAACCATTTCAAGACTCAGTCAAAAGAACTTTGAGGAAATGTTGATTTCCTTTGTTTTCCGCGTTCTAATAAATCACCATTTTATTTACTAATGTAAAGTTATATTCTTGAAAACTATGGGTTAAGGGTGCCCATATTAACAGAAGCAAAATTTTCTGCTTATATTATATTAAATCATTATTAATTTTAAATTATTTTCGCACATCCCTCGGATTTACAACTAATCTATAAAAATATTTAGCATATTATTATGGAAATAATATTATTCCCTGCTATATTGGACTCCTCCCAATTAGAGCAAGTCAATTAACACTGCTATTATACATAGAAATACAAAGCTTATTTTCTTTTCTTTCTTTCAATTACATGCTTGCTTCTTGTATATCACCACCAATCAGCTTCTTAGAGCTGGGCAAGATGCCACTGGCTCATCAAATTATAGTCAATTATATCAAAATTGGTCTCCTTTGGACTAGCCGAAACTCAATGGCTTGAGCTTTGAACTATATTGAGCCTTGAGCTACAGAATTTCCATCACTTTCTCTAAATTGGGTTTGTCACTGTTTAAAGATCAAACATTATTTTATTGAATAAATTTATCCCAATGTCTCTTCCTTCCCTTGTTTTTCAACTCTGCTATACTCCTTTTGTTTTTTTATATTTTTTCTGCTCTTCATTTTCTCTCACGCCTAATCACACCCTCTCATTTCTCTCTGCCACTTCTTTCCTTTCCCTCCCTCCCATTTTCTTTCCTAGCGATTTTGCCAACGCTAAACCCTTTCTCTCTAATAACACCATCTCTCTCTGTGTGTGTGCTTTTGAGGCTTTTTAGCTCAGAACAATTACTTGCATGATAATACTCTGTCTCTCTCTCTCTGTGTAAACTTTTTGATTAGGAAGTATTATACCACGAGTGTGATTTTTTGTTCAAAGAGAGTATATTGTTTTGAACATGTTTTTACGTACATTTCTTTGTGTTATCTCTTTCCTGAGCATCTCTCTCTCCTCTCAATTTTTTTCTCACAAAACTACCAAAGTCTGTTGCATTACCTCGAATTTTTTCACAGAAATTTATGCTTCTTTGCTCTGCCCTCATGAAAATCGACTGGGCTCGGGAGAACATCACAGATTCACAGTTGCCTCACCCGCAGTGGTTTGGTCTGGTCTTCGTGACCCCACCGCACAACCTTCTCCTCTCTCTCTAATCCTGCGTGTTATCTTCCTCTCCTAGTTCGACTAGGTATGAGATGTTGATAGAGTGGTCTGATATTTCTTCTTCCTCACACATGCGATTTCTCTACCACATCTTATCGCTCTCTCGATCTCTCTTGCTCTAACTCTCCCTCTTTTTGGTGATTAATTTATCATTTCTGATATGGAGAGAAGTTTGTGGCATACCATCTATGAATTGTTGGGAATTTGGATCTCCAAATTCACTTCCTTAGGATCTACCCTTTACAGGAATAACAAGAAAAATAGAGAAATAATAACAACACAAGAAATTTACGTGGAAACTCCAAAACAGGAGAAAAACCATCAGACCCAGAGAAGAAAATTTACTATGTGAAAAATTGTTACAATCACACAATTTTTCTCCTCACCACACCCACAAAGCTACCCCACTAGTAAAACTTTAACTTTACACATCTTCCCCTTTTACAAAAGGCTAATAGAGGAATTTAACTAAAGTCAAAAGTTACTAAATAAGCTTTCAACTGGTGCACTTAAACTAAGAGGCTAAGGCCCTTATTTATAGCCTTAAGTTTTACCCCTCATTTAATAACCCACCGGTGTGGGACTAAAAAGAAGCAAAACTCAACAATCTCCACATTGCGATTTTGACTGGTCCCACAGCCAAGCTCCACCTCAATGAAGATATTCATAACTTCCGCTATCATGCTTTACCATAAAAGCATACCCACTTAGAATAAACCAATTCCAAGTATTTCACTTCGGCCCATGTCGAAAACAACATTGCTAAAAATTATGGTGTAACTTCCACGTTTGGCTCTCCTGGAAGTTCATCAGCCATTGACATGAATTTCCACCACACACCTTGCATCAATGCCAAATCAATGCCTGTGTGCAAATTTGTGGACCCACTAATATTAACACATCCTCTATCATGGCAACTTTGGGAATTAGCGGCATGCCATAAGGATGTACATTTTTTTTTTTAAAGATCGAAATCTTCCATGGAGAGAGACACAATATTAGCATCAATATCAGTATCTCCATTTACTGACTTGGAGCCACTTGCCGAACCTGCTCCAGCTCTTGGACAATTTTTCTTGACGTGCCCAGATTGTCCACACCCCCAGCAGACTACTTTTTTCTTCATGGAGTTCTTCATCTTCCCATTTCCAGCTGCTACCATCGCTAAGTTCTCAAGTTGAACATTACTTCCACTACTTAGTCTTCTCTCTTCAGAAAAGATTTTACTGGTAACCTCTGAAAAAATTATTTTCTCTTTCCCATGTATCAAAATAGGTTTCATGTGCTCATAGGAAGGTGGAAGAGACCAGATGAGTCTCAAGGCTTGATCCTCATCATCAATTTTAACTCCAATAGCTTCTAGCTCAGCGACAATGCCATTGAGAACACTTAAATGATCTGAAATAGTTGTACCTTCACTCATCCTCAGTGTATGAAACTGCTCCTTCAGGTACACGCGATTTGAGACGCCCTTCGTCTGATACAACTCTTCAAGTTTTTCCCAAAATTCCTTTCCCGTAGATATTCCATGCACATTTGCAAGAACATTTTTGGCTAGGCACAGACGTATCGCACTTGTTGTACTCAAATTCAGATCCTCCCAATCTTCATCGCTCATTTTAGATCTGCTACTTTCACCAGTCACACTAGTACCAGTGCTGACTTCAGGTGTTGGTCTGCCCTTCAATGCCTAGTGTAATCCTGATTGAATCAAGACATCCTTGACTTGTACTTACCACAAGCCAAAATTGATTCTCCCATCAAATTTCTTCACCTCAAATTTGACAAGATTTGAAGGCCTACTTCCTGACATTGCTTTGATGAATTTACTGTAGAAATGAATAGTACCTCACTAAGTCAGTTCCCAGGAAAGATTGGAGGGTCACAATGGACACACTTAAAATTTCCAATCTCCTAGACAGAACCTCCTTAGACTGTACGTATCCACACTACCACATCAAAGCTCCACCCCACAAAAAGAGCCTAGTGGCTCTGATACCAATTGTTGGGAATTTGGACCTCCAAATTCACCTCCCCTAGGATCTACCCTTTGCAGGAATAATAAGAAAAATAGAGAAATAATAACAACACAAGAAATTTACGTGGAAACTCCAAAACAGGAGAAAAACCACCAGACCCAGAGAAGAAAATTCACTATGTGAAAAATTGTTACAATCACACAATTTTTCTCCTCACCACACCCACAAAGCTATCCCACTAATAAAACTTTAACTTTACACCTCTTCCCCTTTTACAAAAGGCTAATAGAGGAATTTAACTAAAGTCAAAAGTTACTAAGTAAGCTTTCAACTGGTGCACTTAAACTAAGAGGCTAAGGCCCTTATTTATAGCCTTAAGTTTTGCCCCTCATTTAATAACCCACCGGTGTGGGACTAAAAAGAAGCAAAACTCAACATGAATGCCTTTTTGAGGTTTATTGGCGTTTTCTAAGGTCTATGTTTGCATTTGTGTTCCTTGTTTGATGTTACAAAATTTAAGACTTACGAAATGGTTCATGTTCAATCTGATTTGGGGCTTGTTTGTAAGCCATTAGATTTCCACATTCAGATCAAGTAGTAGAAAATAATACACACAAAAGGAAAGAATCCAAACAACAATGGTGATCTTTCCAAACCAATGTTGTGAATTCCATTCTGTACTGAACTGGTACGGTTTAAATTTTTCGTTTTGGTGTAGTATCCAGTATACTATACCATACTGTTCCTTTTTGCTCTAAATTCCGATTATTTTAGTTCCGTGTCAGCTATTTTGGTCAAATTTCGACTGAAATGGGTGTTTTGGTCCGCATTCCATTTCGGACTTTTTTTGTAATTTTCTCGTACTTAGATGACATTTTTGTAAATTTTAAATCCAGATAATATTTAATTAATTCTAGAATAGAAAATTTATTTATATAATTTTAATTTTTTTGTAACTTTAAATATTTCCCCCCATTCTTTCCTTTTTAAATATCATTATTTTTAATTATTTATCTATTATTTTATTTATTTTTTTATTTTTTTTGTGTCTCAACTCAAGTTTGTGATTTTTTTAACATATATTCATTTTATAAATATTCAATTATTTCATATATATACACATATACATGATACACACTTATACATATATATTTATATATGTATTTACTTATATAAAATATACATATGTATTTATTCTATTTGTTGTTAGTTTATATATACATATTAATATTTATATATAATATATAATTAATTCCAAAACAATATATCGAAACAGTACCGGTACGGAAATATTTCATTTTAGTGCTTTAACCGAAATAGTTATTGAAACGGTATTTAAAACTTTGCTCCAAATAGTAAACACACACACACACACACAATCTTTCTAGCTAGGGATGAGCACCGATTGGATTAGAGTTGGAATGGCTAACCTTTGACCTCTGACTCCGATTTTGTCGGAAATTGTATCCAACCTCCAATTCCGATTCCGAGATGCACTACTTTAGCTCTGATTCCGACTTGTCGGGGCGTAGTCGAATTTTGGGCTTTTCTTTTTATCTTTTTTAACTTCATATTTGGCCCACTTTTTTTTTTTTAATAATTAAAAAAAAAATTATGTGAGCTTTCAAATTTTAATGTTTTCAAAAATTATAAAAGAAATTAAAGGAGTATTGGATAGTAACTGAAACCTCAATTTGTCAATCATCTTCACGAAGTAAGCTAGCCATATTGGTGGTTAATTCTACATTAAGATGTTAAAGTATAGAAGGTTAGTATCACAAAATGTCAAAATCAACGATTCAACATATATAACAATTTACAAAAATTTCTAAATACATTATTTGAGTCTAACTTATAGCTCTCCGCATTATTAATGGTATCCGAATAATTTTAACTCAAGCATATAGGAGTGAACTTTAATCAGTTTTGCGCACACACAAGAGCATCTATAGTTCTAGGAGCCAAAAAACTCCTAAACGGACCTAGGACACGGCCTCCAGTGCTAAATGACGACTCAGATGCAATAATGGTGATTGGAATGACTAAGATATCTCTTGCCATTAGAGCAAGAATCAGATATTTGGTGGACTTGACATTCCACTAAATTAAAATGTCGAAATTCCCTAAAAATCTCAACATCTTTCAACAAATACCGCTTTAACTTTGACTTACAATCAATCAAGGATGCTAATTTCCACTTTTTATGATAGTTTTTCAAAAAGTCCAAGGGGATTATCAATTGTATGGGTACCATTACTCCCCATTGATGCACTATCTTCATCGTGAGGAGTTGACTTAGACCAGTGATGCACCCACCACCAAACTTAACATATTGTTCATACAAATATTCTATATCTCTCTTGAAGAGTGCAACAAATTTCTCACCCCTCTCATCACTTAATATTTTGTTGAACCAATATACTTAAATAACTAATTTGTATGGTGATCAAGAATGACAGCAATAAACAACGACTTATTTTATCTTTCCAAGATCCAAACATGAGCAGAAAACGTAAACAGTAAGAAATGAATGCCTGAATTCATAACAGAAAACATAAACAGTAAGGAAATGTTTTTCAATCCTTATATATCTTACATGATGTCAGACAAAAGCTGACTCTCTCTGTGCAATTGGATTAATAGCTCTTCATAAGCCTTCGATGAACTCTGACCCAACTATTTATTCCCTCCATCTGAAGCAAGTTAAAACAAATACCTTTACCAAGTAAAGAAGCTAGAAAGTAATTGTGAACTGATTTGTGTCAGAATTCACATCTGTACTAATGAGATAACAATAAATCTCTGTATTATTGAGCACAACCACCCAGCATGTTGGCACTGTTAATAGAAGCTGTTTTCACACTTACTCTGATCCTAACTTGGGAAAACTTTGGGTTTAACTATGGCTTCTCAAGGCCAGAGAGACGATCAAATTCCGGGAGTTGCGGTGAAAGCTCCACATTTTTTCAAGATAATTCTTGCTGATCCTCTACGACATGGGAAGCTTGTAAGAATATTCATTTCTATTCATCTGATTCAAGAATTTGACACTGCTCTTTTGTGAAAAATAATCAAATAAAGAACTATTTATTTTGGTTTTGCTATAAGATGCTGAACACACAGAGAGCAGAGCGAGTCTAAAGCCAGTAGGTTCTTAAACTTTGAATGTTTAGAAACTGTCATAACAACTAGTACTGGCTGAACTTACTCTAAACTATTTCCAGTGTACTACAAAATAAGCAAGGAAAATCCATTTATTTGCTTCAGTTCAGTTTGTAACTTTAAGATTAGTTAAGTGGGTACTCTTTATAAGAAGGATTAGGAGTGTTATTTTGTTGGCCTCTAAAGAAACAAAGTGTTTTCTATCAAGTGACAGTAAAAGTAAGAAAGTCTCAAGTGTCAACCCAAATTTAAGGGTTTCAAATGCAAGAATTGTGTGTACGTGTTTGATGTGTTCTGCTGTATTTTTTTTTTTTCCTTAGTGTAAACTTAACCATAGATTCTTTACAGATGATTCCGAGAAGGTTTGTAAGGAAACATGGAGAAGGGTTGTCAAACCTAGCATTTCTTAATCTTCCAAATGGTGTAGAATGGAAATTAGAATTGACGAGATGTGATGGTGAAATCTGGTTACAGAAGGGTTGGCAAGAATTCTTGGAGTATTACTCTGTGAAGCCGGGGCACTTTCTAGTTTTCAGATATGAAGGAAATTCTCGCTTTCATGTACTCATATTTGATATGAGTGCAACAGAAATAGATTATCCCACCCACAGCTCCCAAGTTAAGGGGGGAAATTTTGGTGAAAAACTCCAAGTTTCACCAAAGGAAGAATCTGAAAACGATAGTTCTGTGGAGATATTAGATAGCTTTAGAACATACTCCAAAAGGAGGGAGAAGTTGCCATGCGATCCAAGGCCTCAAAAGATGAAGAGAACGAATCCAAGTGCTAAAGCTGAGAAAATCTCCAATCTACCTAAATGGGTTCCTCATTCTACACCAAACCGCACTCAATCTAAAGAGGTAAAGCCTAAGAAGCTAAAAGCAGAAGGAAATCTGCATCCGACGAAGCAAGAGTTTGAAGGTCTGGAATCTTATATATTACAGTTAATTTGATTTCTCTCTTCGGGTTAAAGTTTTTAATTATGTCACCTGATCATTTTATTTTGTCAACAAAAGGTGTTGAAGGCATTTCTACCAAGGAAGTTGGATGTCCAAAATCTGAGGTTCTTACAAGGACTCGACCATTGACTTTGATTGAAAAAGCTAGAGCTCTTAAGAAAGCAAGTGGATTCAAACGAAGAAACCCATATTTTATGGTTGTCATGCAACCATCATATGTGCAATTTGGATGGTGTTTGGTAAGCTTTAAATTTGAAACTCACTTCATCATCACAAGTTCTACCACCTTGAATTTGCAGATGAATTACTATTAAAAGATAGAACAAATTTGTGCAGAGATGCTTTGTTTCTGAACAACACCGCAAATCTTTTCAGTTCTGTACTCACGAGGATTTTATTAACCCTTTAAGTTTTCTTCTTCTTACTCTCAGAATGTACCATTAAAATTTGCAAAGACATATTTGAATATGACGCTTGGTGATGTGGTCCTTCGGGTTTCAGATGGCAGAAACTGGTTTGTTAAGTACAGTGCAGGCAAATTTTTCTGTTGGAAGGAATTCTCACTGGACAATAATCTGAAAGTAGGGGACGTTTGTGCGTTTGAACTGATTAAGGGCATTAAAGTTTCTTTCAAAGTTGTAATTTTCCGCGCACATGAAGGACAATGCCCTCTATCGCCAGGTAAGAAATCCGATTTTATTTTGTTTTATTTTCATTTTTTTAAGATTTAGAGCACGATTATGTCTGGTGAACATCATATATAAAGGGAAACATGAATAAAGGAGAACATCATATAAAGAGCACGATTAAATCATATCTGCTCGTTTAAGTTTTTTCCTGTATGTTGATCTGGGACAGGGGGACTTTATTTTTCTTCTAAAGGAGAAGGTGGAAGCATTCCTAAATCTCCCATGTGCTTTCAATCTCACATTTTTAGGAGTAAAAAACGGACAGCTACTGAAAAAGCTAGGGCTCTTGAGAGAGCTATTGCTTTCAATTCTCAAAATCCATTTTTTATGGTCTCCATGGGCACATTATATGCCAATGGCGCATGCAACTTGGTAAGCATTCCATTCAAAGCATGTTGTAGCATAACAACGTTTGCCAACTTCAATTTGCAGATAACATGCATTAATTACATATTGAATAGATTTCAATTAGTTGAAGATTTTTCTTTCCTAATTGTTTTTTTCCTTTACTCAACTCTTCAGAGAATACCATGCAAGTTTGCAGAGAAATATTTGAGTGATCAGAAGTGTGGCAATGTCATCCTCCTGGTTTCAGGTGGGAAAACTTGGCCAGTCCAATACATTTATAGAGAATTTGGCAGTCGTAGAAACACTGAACTTGCTATCGGTTGGAGAGCATATGCCCGGGATAATAAATTGAAAGAAGGTGATATTTGTGTATTTGAGTTGATGGAGGGCATTGGAGTTACAAATAGCCATCAATCTCTTGGTAAGAGATCTGACTGTACCAGCATCAGTAAACAGAAAATACTCAAGTTAAGCAAGCGAACTATGCCAATTTTGAATGCTATGATCTGTGAGAAAACAGTGTTAGATCTGTGAGAAAACAGTCTTTCATCTTAGAGTGCACAAAAGTGTGGTTTTATCATTAATTGAGTTGGGATTTATGCTGATGGGACTTTTGAACGTCTGTTTTTTGTGCAGACTGTACCAGAAAGAGTTTTCAAGAGTAGTGATGCTTGAGCGGGTTGGGGATAAATCGTGGGTAGTGAAATTCGAGTTACAACCACAAGTTAAGTAGATGTTTTTGTCTTTTTGTATGCTGAAAAGTCCCCATTTTGAGATGCCTCAGTCAAGTTGTTATGTTTAATATAGCAAATAGTGTGTTTGTTATTTTATGGTGTGTAATTCTCGTTTTAGGATACTTCATTTATGTTGAATGCTTTTTGTAGAAAAATTTTCCTGTAACCCGAATTTAAGAGCCATCTTAAGTTCTTGTTTGAAGTTAACCATTTCAAGTGGCAAAATATATAAAGTATGTCGTACAATATTTATTATTGTCTGTATAAATAGTTTGGATAACATTAAATAAATATAAATATTATAGGACTTACCATTTTATTTACTAATATAAAGTTATATTCTTGAAAACTATGGGTTAAGGGTGCCCATATTAACAGAAGCAAAATTTTCAGCTTATATTATATTAAATCATATATTAATTTTAAATCATTTTCGCATATCGCTCGGATTTACGACTAATCTATAATAATATTATTATGGAAATAAAAATATTATTCCCTGCTATATTGGACTCCTCCTAATTAGAGCAAGTCAATTAACACTGCCATTATACATAGAATACAAGGTTTATTTTATTTTCTTTCTTTCAATTACATGCTTGCTTCTTGTATGTCACCACCAATCAGCTTCTTAGATCAATCTGGACGATTATGTGCAAAAACGCCCCGTTTTGACACGCTAGTTTTTCCACTCACTTCAAGTGCTCCTTTTTGCTTTGACTCAGTCCAACAAGTCCAGCCCATCATTGATTAAAGTAAAAATATAAAATAATCTAAAACTTACGTAAAAAATATAAATATATATATTTTTTAAAAGAGATGATATTACAGTGAACCATAAATGGTGCATCCATAAATAGCAACAACGCTTGTTATGTTATCATTGTTATGAATCCGCACGCCAAATCCATGGGACGTGCATAAACTTCTTGTGATCCAGTACACACAAAAGAAAGAGCCCAAGACTACAATGGCGATCTCTCTCCAAACAGTAAACACACACACACACACACTCTCTCTCTGTGTAGCGTTTCCATAAGCTTACTGTTCTCTTCTAGTTGAGAGGTTCGAGGTTTTGTTATTCGTAGATTCATTAAAAATCTGTTTGTTTGTTTTTTTAATTGAAATAAGGCGTTATGATCTTAAAGATGTTAACTTGGGCAAATTCAAGTCTAGTTTGGAATTGTATTGATTAACTCTTTTTTCACACAATTACAGTGACAGAGTGTATGTTCATGGAACCCGACCACTCAAAAGTGCAGGCGCTAGCGCAAAAGCTTCTGTTTCATTTACTCTGACTCGGAGCTGGTGGAAATTCAACCATGACTTCTCAAGGCGGGAGAGAAGAGCACAGTCCAGTGAAATCTCCACATTTCTTCAAGATAATTCCTCCTGATTCTCTGCGAGATGGGAAGCTGGTAAGCATATTCATTTATCTCTCTCTTATTTGAGAATTTAACACCACTACTTTTCTCCCTTTTGCATTACTAATTGCAAAACTAATCAGATAAAACACAATTTATTTGAATCCTACTGAATGGTAGTTTGCTTTAAGTAATTGGCTTTTCCGGGACTTTATTTTTGCTCGTTTTAAAATTTCCGGTCTTATTTGATGCCTTAATGCATGATACTGGCATTATCGAAGACCCAAACCAGAAAAACCAAAATGGGCAAAAGTAGGAAGCCTCAGATTTTCCAACTGAGAACGAAGTACCTGATGTAGTTATCTTGAATGGGCAGGGCTGTCCTGTGCATTGCATTGCGCGGTCTTTCTGGTCATGCCAAAGGTAAACGCTTTCATAGCAGCAAATGATTCAACTTAGACTAATATCTTTAGTCTGGACTACCGGAACAGTAAAACCCCCGGTTTGCTTCAATTTGGTTCGGGACTTTTAAGAGGACTACAGTATCTATACTCCTGACTAAATTTGTTTCGACCAGAATCAATTTTTAATCAGGCGGCCCCTTCATCTAGGTTTCTTTGTTTTTGTAGGCCTCTTAAGAGAATATTTTAAGGGTTGTATTTGAACAATAAGAACAGTGTGTATGTATGTGTGTTTTTTCACTTTTCTAAAATTTCTGGTTTTTATGTAAACTTAACTGTAGATTCTTTACAGAGGATTCCAACAAGGTTTATAAGGAGATATGGAGAAAGCCTGTCAAACCTAGCATTGATTAAGCTTCCAAATGGTGCAGAATGGAAACTAGAGTTGGCAAAATGTGATGGTAAGGTTTGGTTAAAGAAGGGCTGGCGAGAATTCATGGAGTATAGTTCTCTAAAGCAGGGGCACTTGCTGGTTTTCAGATATGAAGGAAAGTCTCACTTTTGTGTTCTCCTGTTTGATGAGAGTGCAACAGAAATAGATTATCCATTTAATAGCTCCCCTGGTGAGGACCTGAAAATTCATGAAAAGTTTCCAGTTTCTAGGATGGAAGAAATGGAGAGTGACATTTCTGTTGAAAGATTGGATGACTTTCCAGCATACCCAAAAACAAGGGAGAAATCACCATTGTCATGTCCTCGTCCTCGCAAGATGATGAGGACAAATTCAAGTGCTCAGATTAGGAGTACTGCCAATCTTTCAAGGTTGGTTCCTCACTCTACAAAAAATAAATTGAAAGAGGCAAACCTCAAGAAATCAAAAGGGCAAGCGAAATTTCATTCCACCATGCAGGAGTTTGAAGGTGTGGGAATCTTTAGGTTTCTGTTTATGTTATTTCTTTGGGTCAAAGTTTCTAATATTGTCTCATTTTTATTTGATTGTAAACAAAAGGTGTTGAAGGTATTTATACTACCAAGAAACCCCCAAAATCTGAGGTGCTTAGAAGGATTCCAAAAATGACTACTGATGAAAAAGCCAAAGATCTTCAGAAAGCAAGAGGCGTTAAACCTGAAAATCCTCATTTCGATGTTGTCATGCAAGCCTCATACGTTCGTTTTGGGCGCGTGGTAAGCTTTTAATTTAAAGCCTACTTGATCATCACGATTTGTAAGAAGTTCAAATTGCAGATGATATACGATAGAAGAGAAAACAACATTTGTGCAGAGATGCTTCTTTCAGAACAGCATTGTATATATTTTCAGTTCTATCTTGACTAAACCTGGAAAGTTTTCTACCTTTTTTGCTTTTTGTTTTTTTGTTTTTTTTCCGCTTTCTTCAGAGTATACCATCAGGATTTGCAAAGAGACATTTAAATAAGAAATGCGATGATATCATCCTTCGGCTTTCAGATGGGAGAAGATGGTCTGTTGGGTTCAATTTCAACAGGCGTGCTGCATGCCAATTTGGAGGTGGTTGGAAGGAATTTGTACAAGACAATAATCTGGTTGTAGGTGACGTTTGTTCATTTGAACTTATTAAGGGCATTAAACTTTCTTTCCAAGTGGTGATTTTCCGTGCCACTGAAGAACATTGCCCAAAATTGCCAGGTGAGGAAGCTACTTTTTCTTTTTTAAATAAATTATCAATCAATTTTTTCTGCAGAGCTTCATATATATTCTTTGTTTGTCCCTGTTTTCCAAATGGAAGAATCTGAGAGTGATAGTTCTCTCGAAATCTTGGATGACTTTCCAGCATACCCAAAAATGAGCGAGAAATCACCGCTATCATGTCCTCAGCCTCACAAGATGAAGAGGATGAATCCAAGTGCTAAGACTGGGAATACTCTGTCAAGGTTGGTCCCTCATTGTACACAAAATCAATGCAAAGAGGCAAAGCTTGAGAAGTTTAAAGGACAAGCGAATTTGCATTCTACCAAGCAAGATTGTGAAGGTGTGAAATTTTGTATGTTTCTGTTTATGTTGTTTGTTTCTTTTGGCTAAAGTTTTTAACGCTATCTCATTATCATTGGCTTTTCGATAAAAGGTGTAGAAGGCATTTCTGCCGCCGATCGATGCCCGGAATCTAAGGTTCCTAGAAGGACTCAAACAATCAATGAAAAATCTAGTGCTCTTCAGAAAGCAAGTGGCTTTAAACCTGAAAATCCTTATTTCTTGGTTGTCATGCTGCCATCATATTTGCGTTGTGCATTAAAATCGGTAAGCTTTTAAGAAATTTTGAATCAAAATAATTAAATCCAAGAGAATTTTACTTATAAAAAAATTCCAAGAGAATCTCAAAATCAAATCAGCAATTGATTATATGTAATTACAAACATAATAGTACTAATTATCTGGATTTGGCAAAGGCAAATTCAAACGGTTGATATGTAAAGGGAGTATCTGTGAGCATGCTACTCAAATGAATCCCCTCTTTATATATTTCTACAGTAGCTTGTGAGAAGTATGGTGCTGTTGTAAGGTTATGCACATTCTCTCTGCTACATTTGAAGCACTGATAGAGAAATATCCTTTTGCTTTCCCTAGGAGACCATGCATTAGACCACAAGCAAGAGACTTGTTACTTGATATAGAAAGTACAGCAATAAAATGTTACCTTGTACAATACATACCAATGCTGTGATGTATAAAAATAGAAAGAGGAAAGGCTAAGCATGATAAGCAAAAACACATCTTCAGCTATATCTATTATGATGCATGTGAAAGTTCAATATATAGATAATTAGTCGAGTGAATGGTACCAACTCAAAACTGGGATTTATATAAAAGAATCTTCATCAGTGATTAGTGGATTTATGCTCAGTAACTTCGAATATCTCTCTTGTGCAGGCCGGACTAAGTAGCTTTCTTAACATTAAAAGTGGACAGATAGTGATGCTTCAGGTTGAGGAAAAATCATGGCCAGTGAAGTTTAATAGCTATCCACATTGGTCATACGCTGTCTTGTCTGCCGGTTGGCGTACCTTTGTGGCAGATAACAGTCTGCAAGTGGGAGATGTTTGTGTCTTTGAGCTGATTAAGAGTGATGATGTTATGCTGAAAGTCTCCATTTTTAGATGCCCCAGTAATCCTTTTGGGGGCTAATATTGATTCGTCTTTAGTTATTTTCAGACCTCTTCTTCTGCCTTTTAGTACAGATAGTTATCTTCTTGTCTGTTCTAAGTTCTTTTCCAAAATGACTTTCCTTGAGGTAGATTGGGTATCTTTTGGACTGTAATTCCATAGTTTTTGGAAGAATTTTGACAGATTTGGAATTGATGATTGCCTTGCGTGACCACTGCAATGCCAGGCTTGTATGCCCTTCTTAGAACACAACATTTAATGTATACTTCTTTTAGAAATCCATAAGAAAGCATAAACATGCAGGGCCTGACCTTTCGGTGCTCAGAAGGTAGGGGAAGATTCATATTCCCTATAGATCAATTATCTTAGGGATTCCTTATCTGTATTGGCTAATCATTCGGAATAGTCACAAGTTATAAAATTTGGTGGACAAGCAGATCAGCGGAGTACCCAACACATCTCTTTTTCTAATCTTCTGATACATACACCAGCACGAAAGTCTCCAAAATAGGCTAACCAAAATTCACCAAACCCAGTTGGATTATAAAGCCAATTGGAAAATGCAGAAAACATCCAATATCTCAGTATTCGTAGCATTATCATTATAACAAACGCAACAATATAACAAACTTTTCACCATTATACAGATAGCAAAGTGAGTACATGAGAGACAATAAAATCACCACATAGGCAAAAACAATATGTTTCACCCTCTAAAGTTTCGTGGGCGTAGGCCTTTGGCCCGTTTAATTTTACAGTTATCTCAATTCTCAATTCATCTATCTTATATCATTTTAACGTCAAAACCTATTTAAATATAAACACTTTTTAATTTTAAGTTTTTAATTTTTCAAATAATTATTATAATTTTTCCAAACTTCTAAATAAAATTAAAAAAAAAATTTCAAATCCTAAAATAAAAATAATATTAAAAAATAATTAAATAATAATGTTTTAATCTTATAATATTTTTATTCAATTTTTCTTTTCTCTAATTTCTCAAAAAACTCTATAAAACATGTTAATTCAAATCATTTCATTATTATTCATAAACTATTTCACTATAATTCATAAAATTTTCATCTCATTTATTCTCATCTATATAACTAAATGAAATTTTAATGTCGAATCATGTAAATCTTTACGCCTCTTTATTTATATTTTCTACATTTTAAAAAGGTGTAAGATTTGTAGACCCTTAGGAATGTACGAAACTGGTACTCATTTTTGTTAGGAATTACATCCCACAATTTCATGGCCATATATATGAGTAATAATAGGTTTATTATCATATTATTATTATTTTTTTATTTTTTTTACTTCATAGTTAATAAAGTGGTTATTATTAAAATTATATATATTTTAAAATTTTTTTAATAATTAAGGATGTTAAAAAAATATTTAAAAAAAATAAAACATAAAAATTTTAAATACACAGTAGAAGGCAGTAAAAGGGTAGTAATTGCATCATTGAACTGAAGTTACCCAAGTGCGGGGGAGAGAGCGCGCGCGAGCGAGGAACGTAAAAAGAAACGTGTGAGGCACTGAGTCCGAGGACAGAGTTTGTACGTAAACTTCCTTTTCAATCCGATTCTGGATGATATCATTGGGTTTCCACGAGTGTACTAGAAAAGACAGAGGAAGAGCCGGAACAACAATGCCGTTGTTTCGAGGACGGAGACAACCCTATTTCCCTGAAGACGGCCCCGAGTTCTTCAAAGTTTTCCTTCCCTTTACCTGCTCTCACGAAATAGTATTCTCTCTCTCTCTCTCTCTCTCTCTCTCTCTCTCTCTCCTTGCCATAAAGCTCACTGCTTCTAGTAGTTGGTGGATATGAGACTTTGTTTTTCAGCTATTCAAGATTTTGGTGTTTGTTTTGAATCAAACGGATAAAGTATCCTTTTCTTTTGCTCTCATTGATTCATAAAATTCTTTTCTGGTCTATTGTTTTACCGTATTCTTAAAATCCTGCTATTCTGTTTTGTTACAAGCGAAATCAAGTAAAACAAAAGGCATAGTTTTAGGTGTCAGGGATTTGAGAATTTCCCATATGTCCAAGATATGAAAAGCTACTTGTTACTTGCTAGAGTGTTGTCTATGATATTGATATTCTTGAAGGTTCGTAACTTTGCGTTTTATTTTGTGACGTTTTACGAAGGGATTTAATTTTTGGCAGCCATACTTTTCATCTCTGTTAAGTTATACCCTTATTTCCACAAACCATTTCCTATTTATAATGTTCTTTTGTACTTCTGTTTTTGTAAATTAAGAAATAAAGAGAACAGTGTGTTACTTCTTGAAGTAATAGAAATAAAGCTGTTCATTGTGAAAAATGTATGAGACAACGTGCTTTTAACATCTTAATGGAGCATTGTGCTCCTTTCCCTCCAATACATATATGTATGTATTGATGTATGCAGTAACAGGTTAAGGATTTTCTGAAGGAAAATACTCTTTTACCAGGGCGTTTGATTTTTGGATTTCTTTCTCAAGTATTGATAAACAACATATTCCATTTATATATATATATATATATATATATGTTTGTATATGTTCTTTCTAGAACCTAAATTTCATTTTTCATGTTTGATATGTATGCTAAAACACCATCTATACTCAAAGGAAAAATGTTGTTAAGTATTATGATAGTAGTGATACAAATATAACTCTTTTTACCACCTTTTTTACAATTTTTTTTTTTTTAAATGGAGAGTATCTTTCGTAAAATAGGCTCTAAAGTTGTTATAAGAGTATTGTTATTTTACAAAATTATCCTCTATTTCAAGCGAAGTTGTAAAAGAGTTTTCAAAAAGGTTCATATTTTTCTTTATATATAAGTAAAATTAAAACTTTATTGATGGTAAAAGGAATAGCCCAAGTACACAAGAAGTATACACAAAATACATCTAATAACCACTAAACACTAGTGATGGATACAAGCAAATTATGAAAGCTGTTCCCATTGCAAACAATGATGGAAGCCCAGGGAAATAAATGTGTTAAAAAAGAATCTTTTCAACTCTTCCAATAAAGTGTTCTATCTTTATCATCATGCAATAGACAATAGATAGGATGGGTATCATCAGTGGTGTTTTTTGAATTTAGATGGACTGTTTAATATCTGATGAAATCTCAATCTATTTGCAGTCTATCCCACCCACATTTATCAAGCACTTCACTGGAAACATACCAAAGAAGGCCATTCTCATTGATCATACCGGAAACTCTTGGCCTGTTGAACTGGACCAAATTGGCAGCCGCTTGTGTTTCAAGTGTGGCTGGCAACAGTTTGCAAGTGATCATTCTCTGGAATTTGGGGACTTTCTTATATTCAAATACAATAGAAGTAATGTGTTTAAAGTCAAGATATTCAATAAAACTGGATGCATGAAATATGAAGCTGAAGCTATGGGTAAGGCTCTTCCATGTCTGACCCCTGAAGAAGATTCTACAGCAGGGCAGACTTGTGGTAGATTGACTCGTGGTGGCAAACGAAAGCTTTTGCAGATAGGTCTCAAGACCAATGAAGAGGCAGGAGGTGAGTTGTACTTAATACTTATTACTCTCAACTAGTTGCTTTCTCCCATTTTTTGTCTTTGAATACAAATTATGTATTTAGAAATTGTATGCTTGCAGTTTCATCAAAAGCTAATCAACATAAATCAAGAAGAATTGCTGGAGCAAATCTTGAACAAAACAAGAGCCCTAAAGTGGCCCGAGTTGTTGCACCAAAGAATCCATATTTTGTTACATCCATTACTAAATTTATGCGATATACCTTGGTGAGTTTTCTGGTATTGTATTTTTCAGTGTTTATATTTATCTTTTTGCAATGTCCATATGGTACATTGGGATTTTGATATATGGAGAGGTAAGGGTTTATAATGCTTTTCAGATGATATATTTTGGGTGCAAGGATCGATGATGGACAACACTGTTCACCTAGGAGATGCATATATACTTTTTCTGAACTATTGAGGTATTTTTATTTGGAAATTGGAGGAAGAGTGAGAAGGTTATTGGGATTTTGCTTGTGGATCGTAAGATTAGATGTGGAGAGTATCGTTTTATTATGTATCCTTTTATTTGAGTCAAAACGGTATCACAATGATATTATTTGATGTTTGTTCACTTTTTGATTACTTGGAAATGTATTGGCTGTCCCTTTCCTAAAAATTGGTGTCTCCCTTTGTATACATAATACCTGAGTCCCACAGTGGGAAATAGCCCACATAGAATGGGTAGGTTGTAAAGGTGACTGAGTCAGTGAGTCCCACATTGGCTATTTACTAGGTAAAACTGGGCTTTATAAGAGATTCCATGGAATTTTTAATTGGACTAGTCTTTTTGAGTTATAGTGCTGATGTGGCTATTGCATTCCCGGGTTGTTTATGGTATCAAAGTCATCTAGAAAGGCCAGCCATGTGAAACTGTAGCACTGCACACGTGGCCGTGTGTGGACATTGGGAAGTTAAAAGGGGGGAGTTTGTAACGCCTTATTCCCACATTGTGAATATATATAACCTACATTAAAGGTAGTCATGGGTGCTAAATCCCGCATTGGCTACTTTCTAGGTGAAATTAGGTTTATAACTAATTTTAGGAAACTTCAAAGTGACTGTCTTTCTGCTGTTAAAGCGCAGATATGGTTAGTGCTTTCCCTGGGTCGTTACAGTATACCCCTAGTGTACTTATGTTGTGCTTCTAGCGCTTTTTGATAAAATGTGATATCTTTACATACCAATAGAGAAAATATAATACTATAAATTTAGGAACATTTGGTGGTGTCATCTTGAATGAGCGAGTAGAAACTGAGCTGGATGTAACATGAATACTCATCATTTGTTATTGTTTCATTAGATTCATCTTTTTTGGAAGGCAAAAACTAGTCATTTTTTAAAATTGTCAGAGAGAACCAAAATTGATTTCTATTCTTGCAATATACTCATATTTGTATCAGAACCTCCAAATTCATAATTATTTTTACTTCATCATTGCCATATATGTTGTGTATCAAATAATTCTCTTGCTATTGTGAGTTAACCAGTTATGTCAGCAGGTCCACATGCTTTCTGTAAATGTTTGGAAGAATAGATTTCTCATGACATTGGTTCTGGCTGCAGTGTGTTCGTAGATCTGTGGTGAATGCGTATAACATCAAGCTGAAGCAAGAAGTGGTAATTCGCGGTCCAAATGAAGAGAAATGCCCTGTGAAAATCGTTAAAAGGTCGAATGGTCGAATCATGATCGCGAATGGGTGGTCTTATTTTGTAGAGAAGAATGCTGTACAACCTAAAGACCAATGTGTGTTTGAGTTTATCCTTGGAAGAGGAAATACATGCAGAGAAATGCGTGTTCAAATTCTTCGTGGAAATGCAAGATTCAAGAAGTTACCTAAGGATTGGTTGTATAGGGAGAAGGCATGATATACAAAAAAATCCACCCCCAACCCCCAAGTGCGGCCCAACTTCATGGTAGAAATGCAAACCCAACAGTGCTTGTTCTCATGGCACGAGACAACTTTTCTCAATTCCGCTTTGCAACACATACCTGGTTAGGTTATAGTGCTTTGTACTATATTTTCCACATAGGAGTAAGTTAGGCACTTCAGTAAACCCTTAATCATTCTTGCTGTGGATTTGAAATTGGCATCTTTTTATTCATATACTTATTTTCATCATGAATGAATTGTGGTTTCTTGTCTCGTCTTGCATTTTGGTAGGTTATAACTATCATTATAAGCATGTTTTGTTGCTCCAAGTGGAATGGATACCTTGGGAATTTCTTCATTTTGTTGACATCGTGAAATTTGTGTTTGGGCCACGAGAATCATTCATGCCATCTTAGGATCGATTGCATTGTGCACAATACATATATTTACAGCTAGCAGTGGAAGTAGGGAGTTCACACACATTGTTGGACTAGACGAAAATGAGAAATATGGTAATAATCTTTGCCTCTGATTTGCCTTGTTTCTTCTTCGTTGACAGTTGACTCTCTCTGGCCACTTATCCAAGCCACCATGAATGGTTCCCTCAAGATTTTGGGTTTGAAGGCGGCATTTCTGCAGAAATTTCTTCTTTTAGCCCACCAACAAATGCTCCAATTTAAGCCCTTTGTGGCCAATTGACAACTTCTTCAACAAGTCTTTCAAATTCATAATATCATTCTCTCAATGTTTCTTACTGCCTGATGCATAGGTAGCTTTGTCAAAATTTGCATATTCTATATAACTAAACTGTACTGCATATGCTCCACTAAAATCCCTTCCTCCCTCTTTCCTTGAGGGTTTTGGTAATGGGAAAAATTATACTGTCATTAACTAGCATCCAATTACTCTCTCTCTCTCTCTCTCTCTCTCTCTCTCTCTCTCTCTCTCTCTCGTTTTTAATTTTAAATTTTTTTAAATTTTATTTATTTATTTATTATTATTTTTTTCTTTGGGGGTAGAAGAAAAAGAACAATTGGATTGGATTGACTTAGCCGATGACATCTTCTCAATTTTTAACTATGATGGATTGGGGTCAGAGGTTCAGTTGAAAAGCCATAGTGTTGGTCGTGGTGACTAACGAAAGCCAATTTTAAAATAGTGAATCTTAAAGTTTTTGCTTAAGCTGGAGTGCGATGAATATGGCAGTCATCTAACTTATTTGTGATAGTTCATGGGGATGATCTCAAAAAGTCACATATTCTCATCTTCCTAAGAATAAAGACAACCATGACAATAACTATATGAAAGTCAAAGATCCCTCTAAATTTACATGTTCACTCAAACCCCTTCTTACTCTGCCATGTGAGCTGCAACAAACCCTAATTGCTGTTGACTCTGACGCTGAGCTCAAGCCTCTTTGCCCTCCTAGCTAGTTTGTATATTTTGTAACCACCAAAAGATTCCAATTGTTAATGAGCAAAAGACCTGCAATGCTCCCCAAGTAGGTCGTAGGTCACCTATTATCAGCCATATGCACCTCCTAGGCGGACACAACTCACCTAAGAAAAACTGGGCGCCATGGCTCACCAGTACGGTTCAGCTCCAGAATTTCAAGTCTACTTGCATCCCTTTACATCTTTGTAAGTGCTGACGTGGCACGAGGAATTTTTTTCTCTCAAGTGTGAGAGGTGATTAGGGTTGCTATATGGTGCAAGCCTCTGGCCCCATGTCTTCGTTGGTAGAATAAGGGGCTAGTATAGTGAAGGTTGATTAGCTAGAGTAGGGGAAGACGACACATCCTTCGCGTCTTGTAGAAGGGGCATGGGTAGTAGGCTATGCGGATGTTGTGCTTTCGAAACCGCAACTTCTCCCAGAAGTTGGTATTCTTGTGTGTGAGCCTCGGTTTCAGGAGGGAGAGATGTTTTTCCTTTTAAAAGCAAAGATTAGACTCTATATGTGGATTCATCAAAAATCGATGGGGCTTGAAATCGATATCGGTGATTGGGCAACCACGAAATTCATGCAATGTTTTGGTTCGCATGTTGAAGGAGGATGATTTCATCAGTGTTATGGCACGAGGAAACTCAGAGATGCTTGGAAGTCATTTTCGGGTTTTCCATGGGACACCATATTATTTGGAGGATGAAGATTCTCCTTGGGCTCCTGTTTGGCTTACATTACCGGGTCTGCCTCCTAACTATTTCCAGGAGTCTATGTTAAGGAGTATTGGAAATGGTTTTGGTCGGTATCTAAAGTGAGATAATGCAACGGCATGTGTGACTCAGCATGAGGCTGCATGTATATGCGTGGAGTTAGATGTCTCGCAACCACTACGTAAATCTTTTTGGTTGGGTCCTCTGGGGTTAGCGTCTAGTCATTACCAGGAGGTTGTTTTTTATTCTACACCTGCCTTCTGTTTTTGTTACTGAAAGCAAGGGCATTTGATAGCTACTTGTAAACGGAGTATGCAATTTGAAGACGATAAAAATGAATTGCAAGTGGGTATGAAGTTGAATGGTAAGACACAATCCAATAAAAATATTTGGAAGGAAGTGGGAAAGAAATCAGCAGTGGATATGGTGAAGGGGGAATCTTCGAAGTCTCGTCGTGATTTTATTTTGGAGGCTATTCAGAAGTGCAAAGAAGTGACTAATGAGACTCCTAAGAAAGTATGGTTTGTGTCACAGGTGGGAGAATTATTTGATTCGTGTATGGGTGAGATCAAGGAAGGTGTACCTCAGGAATCAGATTTTCACGTCCAGAACCAACAAGTGGGGGAGATCCAAAATTCTGGGGAAGATTGGATTGGCATGGATGGGAAGGCTGCCGAGTATTGATTTTCAACGTAATGCCATGGGGGAGGTGCAGGAACCATCAACTGGGGGGTCTGTCATTTCGGATAGGAACTAGTTTGAACATACTGAGGATGTTCTTGAGGAGGATGTTCAAGAATTACGTAAAATTTCTGAATCAAGAAGTTCTTTGAAATTGGTGGATGAAGCCTTAGAATTTGAGTTAGGAGGCTTGGGCAAGAGGGCCTTGTTTGTGGATGAGGATTTGTGTAGGGCGAATTCTGAAGGGGATTATGAGGAACTTAATGAACTTGCTGCTAAGTGCTTCAATTCGGATCCTGAGATGCATGTACCTTTGAAAAATATGAAAGGTATACAGAGAGAAAAATCTATTGTTGTGTTGAGCGATGTACTCGTTCCAAAAAATTACTCTAACTTTTTAATGCATATTCTTATCTGGAATATTATGGGATTCTTTTGTCGAAACGTAGACTTCGGCATCTCTTGAATAAGTGTCGACCTTCAGTGGTTGCCATTCTAGAATCTTTCTTAAATTCGAATAAATGCAGGCAATGGGTGAGATAGATGAAATTGTTGTGCTATACTAATAATGCTTAAGTAGGGAGAAAATTTTGGCTGTTTTGGGATGATGGCTTGGACTTCAAATTGTTGGCTATGTCGGATCAAGCTATTAGTGGATGGTTTGCGCATGGAAATTGCCGGGTGCTTGCCTCTTTTGTTTATGCCAGTTGTTTTCAGGCTAAACAGTTGGAGCTTTGGGACTTTTTTAGGGCACAAATGTCTGGTGGCCTCCCTTGATTTATTGGGGGAGATTTTAATATCATTCGTAGTGATTCCAAAAAGATTGGTGGTCTTCTACAAGCCTCTCGGGCCAAAATAGAATTTAATGAGTGTATTCATGATTGTGCGTTGGTGGACCTACCTTGTGAAGGAAATCGTTTGTCATGGTATAATGGAATGTTAGGTGGCTGTCGAATCTGGGCACAGTTGGATAGAGTGCTCGTTAATATGTCTTTTTTAAACTCCTTTAAGGATATTACGGTTAAGTACTTACTGCGAACCACATCGAATCATGCCCCATGGTTGTTCAATTATTGCGAGATCGGGTGTCTATCCTTCAGCCATTCAGATTTCTTTAGATGTGGGGCTCTCATGAGGGTTTTATTCCTCTAGTTCAAGGTATGGATTACACGTGTGGATGGATGTGTAATGGTTCAGATTAGCTAAAAATTAAAGCTCCTTAAAAGTGCTTTGCGAGTTTGGAATAAAGAAGTATTTGGTCGTATAGGGGGGGAGTTAAAAAATTTGGAAGATCGAATTATTGGGTTGGAACTTGAGCTATCTAGTGAGTACTCGACGCAAGTTGAAGCATAGTTGTTGAATTGTAAGCAGAAACATTTGAAGTGGGTCCATTGTGAAGAGATGTTGGCCTGTCAAAAGTCTCGGATAAAATGGCTGGAGGAGGGTGATTCGAATACCAGTTTCTTTCATGCATCCATGAGAATGAAGCAAAAAAATAAAAGGATTGACCGATCACTTCTTGAGGATGGGCGTACGTTGACTACGTGGGAAGAGATTATGGACGGGGCGGTATCCTATTTTCAGGAAATTCTTTCAACGTGTTGACACGCTGCAGGAGGATTTCGAGTTGTTAACACCAGTGGTCTCTATGGGGGACAATGAAAGTTTGTGTACTGCTCCCTCTATGGAGGAGGTAAAGAATTCTCTGTGGTCTATTCTTGCAGATAGTAATCCTGGTCCAAATAGGTTCTCTACGAGTTTTTCATCCTGTCCTGTGATATTGTTAAAGATGATCTTTTAGAAATAGCTAAAGAATTTTTTTAGGGGAAGCCACTGACTACATTTTTTAGGACTACAAATTTGGTATTAATTCCAAAGTTAGACGAGCCTTTGGGTTTTGGTCAATTTCACCCGATAAGTCTTTGTTTAGTGGTGTATAAAATTATGTCAAAATTGATGGTTTTTCATTTGGCGCTGATATTGGAAAAACCATTTCTCTTGAGCAGGCTGCATTCATTTGGGGTTGTAGTATTTTTGAGAATATGTCTCTAGCTCAGGAATTGGTACAAAGCATGGACAAAAAGGTGAGAGGTGGGAATGCAATGTTGAAACTTGATATGGCTAAAGCCTATGATCGGATGAATTTGAGTTTTTTGTTAGAGATGCTACGGCGATTGGGCTTTTCGGATCATTGGAGGAATATTATCTTTAATGCTATTTCTTCTCCTTTTTACTTAATAATATTGAATGGGAATATTAAAGGTTTTTTTCAAGCTTCGCGAGGGTTACGGCAGGGTGACCCTGTCTACCCCTATTTATTTATTTTGTCTGAGGAGATTCTCCCTCGAATGCTAAAGCGGGAGTTCAATTTGGGGTGAATTAAGCCTTTTCACCTGGGTGGAGGGACTCTTATTACTCATTTTCTTTACGTCGATGATATCCTGATTTTTGCCAATGGTGGAAAGACATTTATTCGGAATCTTATGGCGGTATTGAGAAGGTATGAAGCATCGTCTGGACAGAAAATTAATCCCGATAAGTCTTCTATATTTTTCTTATCTTCTATGTCAATTGATCGTAAGAATGGGTTGAAAACAATTTCGGGTTTTGAGGAAGGCCAATGGCCATGCATGTATTTGGGCATCCCTCTTTTTGTGGGACCATTGAAAATTCGTATGTTTGAGCCCCTATTAGCTAAAGTTCAAAAGAAGCTTGCTGGATGAAAGAGTAAGATACTATCTTTTGGGGGGGAAATTGTTTTATTGAAACGTGTCTTGAGTAGTTTACCTATCCACATGCTTTAGGTATTAAATTTGCCAAAAGTAGTACACTCGCCTATGAAGAAATTTTTTTTAGATTTCCTTTGGGGTTCATCGAGGGAGACTAAAAAAAGGAAGTGGATTTTTTAGAGGAAAATTTGTTTGTCGGTTAAAGAGGGTGGACTCGCAATTCGAGATCTCCAAGAGGTTCAAGAGTCATTGCTTATGAAATTTGCTTGGAAGAGTATAAAAGGAGGATCGATGTGGTCGGAGTTTTTTCATCACAAATATGTCAGTAACTCTCATCTATGCTTAGTGTTGCAACTCAGGAAATGATCCAGATTCTGGAAGGGTCTTATGGATACCATGCCAAAGGTTTTAAGGAACACAAAGTGGTTGATATGGGGGGCCAGTCCAAGTTTTGGATAGACAACTGGATAGGGGATGGATCTTTGTGTGATTTGGTGCCTATTATTGGAAGTGATGATTTGTGTGTGGTGGACGTTTTCACGTCTTCGGGCCCCAAAGTTGAAGGACTACAGGAGTTGGTTTCGGATGATGTTGTGCAGAAAATATGTGTAGTAGGCGTGAGATTACGACAGGGTGAGGATGTTTGCGTCTGGCAGTCTTCTATTGATGATGACTTTATGATTAAATTAGCTTGGCATTTAATTCGACAACGAGGGGACTTATGCATATGGAAGAAATTGTTGTGGAGGAATTGGTTACCAAAGAAAATGTCGTTCTTTGTATGGAGAGCAAAAAGAAAGGTTATCCCAACTGATGATGTTGTCCATAATTTAGGAATCCCTTTGGTCTCTAAATGTGAATGTTGTGCTCAACCTCGCATAGAAATTGTTAATCATATTTTATGTGAGGGAGAGGGAGCACGAAGAGTATGGAATTTTTTTGCTGATGCTTGTCATATTAGGATGTCTCATATCCGGAATTGAGAGGAGATGATGAATTTCTGGTGGCAAAGAGCGGTAATGAATTCTTAGGTTGGATGGCTTTGGGGTTTTATTCCCATTGTGATTTCTTGGGCACTTTGGAGAGCTAGGTGCATGGAAAGAATGGAAGGGGTGAAGTTTAATGTTGTAGGTGTTATTTGATCAATTAAAATATGCATTAGAGAGGCATCGAGGATGATTAAAAAATTTTGAGTTTTGGGTGAACATGATAGGGCGATAATTGAGACTTTATCTTGTCCAGTTATTCTTGTGGTTACAAAGAAATTGAATTTAGTTGTTTGGAGACCACCGGCTAGAGGAAGACTTAAATTGAACATTGATGGAGGATCTTGTGGGAATCCAGGAGAGTCAAGGGGAGGTGGCATTATTCGAAATCATAAAGGTGAGGTTATGACTGGTTTTGCGCACTCATATGGGTATGCTACGAATACCATTGCTGAATGCTGTGTCCTCCTTGATGGTCTTCGAATGTGTAAGCAAATGGGTTTGTGGGATTTAGTGATCGAGTTGAACTCAATGGTGATAGTTGGCTGGTTGGCTTCAGGAGTTTATAAGTATTGGTTTCTATGGGATTTTTGGGAGGATATTAAAGTGCTGGTCGTTGATCTTAATGCCAAGTTTCAACATATTTTTAGAGAAGCTAATATGTTTGCAGATTTTTTAGCAAAGCAAGGGGTTCAAGGGCGTAACGATGAGTTTTATGGCGCAAATTATGTTCAAGGAATTATTAGGGGATATATTAGGCTTGATATACTTGGGATACCTTATATTAGGCGTTGATGGTGAGTTTTTGGTTGGTGGGAGGGCTGGTCTGGATCTGGGTATTATTGTAAGCAACTGGGTTTTCTTTTGATTATGTTTGTATTGATAATTTATAGGTGTTTATGGTTCTATTTTACATGGTATTCTTCCCTCATGAGGGAGGGTTTTTTGAATAAAATTATGAGTGAGGGTTTTTTGAATAAAATTAGGAAGGGATACTAATGACTCATAAAAGGTGATATCAAATCTTTTCTTAATAAAAAAATATAATAATAATAATAATAAAAGAACGACGGTTCAGCTTTAGAAACCCAAGCATCCTTTAAATCCCGGCCAAGTGTCAAACGAGGTCGTGAAGTCCAAGTTGAGCGTTTCCAAGTAACAGGACAAATTACCAGATATAACAAGATTGTTGTTTGAAATTCTTGGGTAATCGGTCATGGAATTGCCGTAGTTCTGATTTCGACAACAAGCACTCATTTTCTTTATAATAGAAAAAAAAAAAAAAAAAAAATTGCTGGACTGAAGTCAACATGTCAGCGGTCGAACTTTGTTTTTTCTTGAGAAAATGGCAACAATCTATGGCCTCAGAAGTCGGCTATTCTTATCTTCCGAAGAAAAAGACAAACATAAGAAGAAAACAACATTATAATCAAAGAGGATATCTAAAGTTACTTAATTCGACAAAACCTGTCCTGTTAGTGACACTCTCAGCTCTAACAATGGATCCTCTACTCCAATTCCTATTGACTCTGTTCTCTGGCTTCTTTGCTTTGCTAGTATGTATCTGTTTTCAGTACTTGAGAAGGAAAATTATTCGTGAGAACAAGACCTGCACTGTGCCTCAAGCTGGTGGCGCTTGGCCTATTATAGGCCATATGCATCTACTCGGCAGCCGGCAATTGACCCACAAAACACTGGGTGCCATGGCTGACAAGTACGGACCAGTTTTTACTATTAGGTTGGGTTCTCATAGAGTTTTGGTTCTGAATAGTTGGGAAATGGCCAGAGAGTGTTTCACTGTCCATGACAAGGTTTTCTCCAACAGACCAAGCATTGCAGCCTCAAAGTTGATGGGATATGACTATGCTATGTTTGGGTTTGCTCCATATGGATCATACTGGCGTGAGATGCGCAAGATAGCAACAATTGAGCTTTTGTCGAATCATCGGCTTGATATGCTGAAGCATATACGAGCTTCAGAGGTGGGAACTGCGATAAAGGAATTGTACCAGTTCTGGGTTAGCAAAGGCAGTGCAGAAAGTGGAGTTCTTGTGGACATGAAGCGATGGTTTGGGGATTTGACTCATAATCTTAATTTAAGAATGGTTGCAGGTAAGCGATACTTCGGAACCAACGCTGATTTTGATGAAGATGAGACACGTCGCTGTCAGAAAGTGATGAGGGAATTTTTTCATCTGTTTGGCGTGTTTGTGTTGTCTGATGCAATACCGTTTCTGGGGTGGTTGGATTTAAATAGATATGAGAAAAGGATGAAGAGAACTGCGAAACAATTGGATGCTCTAGTTGGAGGGTGGCTGGAGGAGCATAAACAGAAGAAGTTGACAGATGGGAAGAGAAGAGAAGAGCAGGATTTTATGGATGTGATGCTCAACACCCTCGAAGATGCCCAGATTTCAGGATTTGATGCTGACACCATCAACAAGGCTACTTCCCTGGTAAGTTCTTCGTGACTTTCATCTCTTTCGCAACGAGTCCCGAGGTAAAAACTTGCCGGGTGATAGCTAAACCACCCAAAATAAACAGAGAATAGAGAAAGAGGGTAAGAAATCCTGAAAAATATGAACATAATTCAATACTCAAGTGATCAAAACAATTTATTAATTTTTTATTTTTTTTTGTCGCATAAAGTTTTCACTTTCAAGGCTATATCAAGGAATCCTTAGGGGCTGGCTCAACCATTAAGGGCTGGCTCAACCGTTAAGGGCGTTGGTCTTGGGGATATTCCCCAAGTTTAAGGTTTGTTAAAAAAAATTAAAATTAAAAAAAAATCGCCAGAAGAAGGTGGATGATTTATTGTTTAGTCACGAGTTATTATTTTGGCAGAATCTAATCTTAGCAGGAAGTGACACCACAATGGTCACTCTCACATGGGCTCTGTCTTTACTACTCAACAATAGTGATGCACTAGAGAAGGCCTGTGATGAGTTAGACATAAACGTTGGCAAGGATAGACATGTGGAAGAATCCGACATAAAAGACTTGGTCTATCTCCAAGCCATTGTCAAGGAAACAATGCGCCTATACCCACCTGGTCCGATCATTGCTCTTCGTGCTGCCATTGAAGACTGCACCCTCTCAGCCGGCTATCGCATTCCGGCCGACACACGGTTAATGGTGAATGTCTGGAAAATTCACCGAGACGAGAACATTTGGCCCAACCCTCACGAATTCAGACCGGAGAGATTCTTGACTACTCACAGGGACATGGACCTGAGAGGTCAGAATTTTGAGCTCATTCCTTTCGGTTCAGGAAGGCGATCTTGTCCAGGGGTTTCCTTAGCTCTTCAAGTGGTGCATTTGACGCTCGCCAGCTTCTTACACAGTTTCAACATTTCTAAGCCATCCAATGAAGATGTGGATATGACTGAGAGCGTTGGCTTGACAAATTTGAAGGCAACCCCACTTCAAGTTCTCCTCTCTCCACGTCTTAATTCTGATCTCTTTGTGTAAAAATACTACTTTTATCTTAAACTTTGTCATCTTCGGTCACATTTACTGATATGATATATTTTAAATAATTTTATATGTCTAATACTTAAGGACAATCACTTAAAATGTGTCGTATCAACAACTATCAATTATGAAAATTACTTTAACTATATAGAAATTACATAAAAATAAACTCACAAATTAATATAACTTGATATGGTATATCAGATTATAAAATTACTTTACTTTTATAATAACGTAAATCTAATAGATTTCATAAAACTACATCAGTTTGTGAGTTTATTTTATGTAATCTCATTGTGTATTATTATTTTAACTTGTATTTGTAAATGTTCATACCGGAAATTTAATCGCATATTCCAAAATTCGAGAAGGCTAACTCGTGGGGTAGGTTTGACCTACCTATTTCTTGCAATCAACTCCAATGTTATTGCGTTTGGAGGAAGAGGCGACAATAGTTGTTCAAATATGCTCGAGGATTCATGAGCAAGGTTTAAAAACCCTCTTGTTTCGGTCAAAATGATCAGAATTTTATGTGTCATAATAGTAATTGAAAATGTGTAATGTCTTCTTCCATTTTGGCTCAAATTTTAACTGTTCTAACCTATTTTGGTCCATTTTGGCTAAATTCCGATGTCTCGACGAGAGCATGTACTCCGATATGAAATTGGATTAAATAGCAATTTGGAAAATATTTTAAAAAGAAAAGGGCAAATTTGTAAAAGTCTCAACCCTTTTCATCAAAGATATATACACCATTTTCCATACAAGCAAGTTAATAAAGCCCTTAAAATCTAACATAAAGAAATAAATACACAAAAAATGTTAATACATGATTTGAAGTAAAGTACATGGGTGAAAGAGGTAAATAGACTTGATAATCTTTTTAAGGTAATTAGAAATAAAGGATTGCCAAAAGGGCCCCTAGCAGCGCAAATGCATTGAGTTTTTTTTATGAGGACATTTGATTTGTTTTAGCAATTTTTTATTTTTTTTTACATCAATTTTTTTGGTAGTGTGATTGGGAACTAATTACAATTTAGAAATATTATTGAGTTTTTTAAATATATACATTTTTAAGATTTGTATTAATATTATTTTAAAATATAATTTATATATATAATTTATCTATATATTAACTATTCCGAAATAATATATCAAAACATAGTGATATTGAAATATTACGTTACAATACTTCTGCCAAAACGGACACAAACAGAATTCAAAACTTTGTTCACGAAGGCCAATAAGGCCAAACGGACACAAACAACCCTGTTGAGTTGATCCACCTGTTTCCGGGTGCAGACTTTGGGCGTGTTGGAATCAGGACGGGGAGCGCTGACCCTATAATATTTGCTGGAGTGCATCTCTGGCTAAATGTTGGCCTTTACCAAAGTCAAAAGCTTCATCCTCTGAAGCATAAACCAACGCAAAAAGACATGCATCAAATTTAATGATTGCCCTGGGCTCCTACCATTTCTATAAATTTCTTAAGAAAACTTGGGCCGAATTATTAAAATCAACATTTTATTGTCCATTTTCTACATTTTCTAACAACCCACTAGATTTGAATATCCAAGAAAATTCTCAAAAACTCTTAAAAACAAGAGTTTAGTTAGATACAAACATATTTTATGCATTAATTTGCGTATTGATGACTTTTTTTATTTAAAAAAATATTAAAAAAATTGAAAGAAGAAAAAAATCTTTTATCTCATGAAAATTATTTTCGTCTTCAATTCATATCGTTTTATTAAACATATACTTTACATATCAATATTGATGCGCGAATTAGTGCACAAACTACAAAGTGTGCTTGCAAAAAGATTTTTCCTAAAAACAAAAACAAAAAAAAATCTTGAGGAGCTAGCATCTTTAAAAAAAAAAAAAACTAGCATATATTTCTTTTTTGAAAAATAAATACTAAAAACCAGCTACTATTCACCTCAACACACACCACATCTGATGTCATCAAATTTTTTTCTTTCTCTTTTCTGAGTTTTGTTACGCATAAGCTCA
Source organism: Carya illinoinensis (assembly GCF_018687715.1). Taxonomy (NCBI): domain Eukaryota; kingdom Viridiplantae; phylum Streptophyta; class Magnoliopsida; order Fagales; family Juglandaceae; genus Carya; species Carya illinoinensis. Next base: position 3,985,349 of record NC_056752.1, read on the forward strand.
CTTACCACACACCACACATTTTTTTACTTTCTTATTTTTTAAAATTTTTTTCTAAATTTTTTTTGAGTTTATTCTTCTTAAACTAATTGATTTTTTTTTTCATTATCCATATATAGAATATTTGGTAAAAAAAAATTTTAAAAATATAATCTGTGGTGTGTAAGTTATGTTTAGAATTTTTTTTTTTTTTTTTTAATATCAGGCCCATGAAGCTATTTCTTTCTGGAGTCTCTCCTCAGTCTACCTTTTCAACCACCATTCGCCATCTCTTTTATCAAGGTCTCTCACTCTTCGACCTCTCTCTCATCAAACCCTCATCTCTCTCTTTAATATCTCTCTCCTCAAGTTCACACTCTCTCTCTCTCTCCTTAAGCTCCCTCTCTCTTCTACCTCTCCCTCCTCAAGCTCTCTCTCTCTCATTGAACCCCTTTCTCATCAAGTTCTCTCTCACCGAATCCCCACCCCTCTCTCTCATCAAGTTTTCTCTCTCACATACCCTCCTTAACTATTCTTCCTATTCAGCCAAAACCTTTTTTTTTTTTTTTTTTTTAAATCTCTTCCCTCTCCCTCCTCATCCTTTTCTTATCAATGGTTAGTCTAAGTGATACGTAAGATGTGGGGGTGTAAAATGAATTAAGGGGTGATGAGAAGAACAATTCTTCTTATTTTCAGTTAGGTAGCAATTTAGAAAATTAATTATTAAAAAATAAAATGAAAAATAATAAAATGGTTGAAAGTAGGGAGTTCACACACATTGCCGGAGTAGATGAAAACAAGAAATACGGTAATAATCTTTGCCTCTAATTTGCCTTGTTTCTTCTTCCTTGGGGTTTGATACTGTCAGGCCGCTTATCCAAGCCACCATGAATGGTTCCCTCAAGATTTTGGGTTTGGAAGGTGGCATTTTTGCAAAAATTTCTTCTTTCAGCCCACCACCAAATGCTCCAATTTAATCCCTTTGTGGCCAATTGACATCTCCTTCAACAAGTCTTTCAAATTCATAATATCATTCTCTCAATGTTCCTTGTTGCCTAATGAATGAGGGAGCTTTGTCAAAATTTGCATATTCTATAGAACCAAACTATACTGCATATGCTCTAGTAAAATCCCTTCCTCCCTCTTTCCTTGAGGATTTTGGTAATGGGGGAAATTATATTGTCCTTAACTAGCATCCGATTGTCCTTTCTTTGTTTTGTGTTTTTTTTGGGGGTCGAAGAAAAAGAACAATCGGATTGGATTGACCTAACCGATGACATTTTCTCAATTTTGAACTATGATGGATTGGGGCAGAGGTTCAATTGAAAAGCCTTAGTGCTAGTCGTGACAACTAACAAAAGCACCAATTTCAAAATAGGGGGAGCTTAAAGTTTTATTTAAACCGGAGTGCAATGAATATGGCAGTCATCTATCTAACTTATTTGGGATAATTTATGGAGATGACCTCAAAAAGTCACATATACTTATCTTCCTAAAAATAACAACCATGAGAATAACCATATGAAAGTCAAAGATCCCTCTAAATTTACATGTTCACTTAAGCTCCTTCCTGCTCCGCCATATGAGCTGCAAAGGACCATTCTCCTCTAATTGCTGTTGACTCTGACTCTGAGCTCAAGCCTCTTTGCCCTCCTAGCTAGTTTGTATCTTTTGTAACCACCAAAAGATACTGTAAAGGTAAAAATTGGCTAGAATTAAATAACTATATGATAAGACTTATCTTATCATTATATTTGAAATTGTTGGATGAATATAAAATAATTATTGATTTATCTCTAAACAATGTTGAGTCTATTTAGAAGTTTTAGAGATTGTTTAGATAAGTCATTGAGGTAAAAATCGAGTCCAGGATGATCTATATTTATCCAGAATGAAAGCTTAACAGAGATCAGTTACTGCAGAAGAGTGTTATCGCAAAATGTTAGCAATTCGTCAGGAGACATTCTCACAACATATCTATCTGTTAGCAGAATCATACTTCAACTGGAACCCTTTCCAAATTTTTTATTTAAGAGATCCTATTGGGATCTATAGAGATTCAGATCTACATATTTTTTAGAGCACTTTCTAGTGCATATTTTGGTAAGAAAATTCCTTAGTGAATTTTCATATCTGTGATCTCTCATTGTGTGTGATTGTACTTCAAGTATGAAGAATCATTGATTAGATTTCAGCCACTAAAGAGAAGTCAATAGTTTGAAGATTGCTAGAAGTTTTAGCTGCTACTGCGGTAGAAGAAAAAATAAGTCATTTGTTTGGATAAATAAGAGAGTCAAGTTACAAAGGTTTTGTAATTGAGAATTACTTGTAATTGATTTTTAAACAATAAGATTAACTTTCCTGGGTTTGGCTACTCCATAGAGTTTTACCTTTAAAGAGTTCTTTAAAGGGTTTCTCTTCGTAACCAATCATTGTGTCTTGTAAGTTTGATTATTTTCTTTAAGTTTTTTATTCATTTAATAATCATAATATTTAGATCTAATCAATTTGTTTAAGGAAATTGGTAGACAATTTCGTGATTTTACAAGGGTACGTGGGAATTTCAATTGGCATCAGAACGTGGTTCACTTATTCGAGTGTAATCCATGGCCTTGTAGATCATGTCGACGTCATTGTATGTCCCGCCACACTTTGATGATGATATAGATCTCATTGTAAGGAAATTCAAAAAATTCTTGTTTTACAAGAAAACTAATGGAAAACAAAAACGAGGTAAGGAGTTTTCTACAAAGATAAATTGATGGGAACCAAGGTGAAGCTATCCTTAAAGATTCTTTGTAAATTCCAGATGAGCCAATTATAAGATCAAGAGCCAAGAAGATTAAGGAAGCAATGTAAAGATTGGTGCGATCCACTTGGGATGAAGTTAGGAAGAGCCCAACACTCAAGATGGACTTGAATGAAGAAGAACCAATTTTGATCCACTTGATACAAGCTATGGAAGACATAACTTAAAGATTGGGTCTATTGTTGTTAAGCCTTTCAATTTGTTTTACGATATTTTATTATTAGTTTAGAAGAAGTGGGCTTGATGATTCTTGGCCCACATATGTCTTATTACTAATAGACTAGGGTTATTTTTGGGAATGCCTTGTATTTTAGTCAAGGGTTTGTTTGGAAAGTTATAATTTTATATCTCACTAGGATTTCAGAAGTTACTGTAGCGCGGCGTATGGCATTGTTCACGCTACAGTACCTAAGGCATTGTTTACTTAGGATTTTTGGGGATTGTCTATTTAAACCACTTGTAACCTCATTTGAGAGGCAGACTATATGGAATTGTCATTGAGAATTGAGTTATCTCCTCTTGTTCTTCTTGAACTTTTGAACTTATCAAAGGTAAATCAAAACTTTTGTGACGTTCCTCCTTTGAAATCTAGGTTATTGAGAGGGGTTCTTCAACGGGTCTAGATTTTAATATAATCTAGGTTTTTTGAACGAGTTCTCATCGGGTCTAGATTCTCCATCCATATACTTGAGTTTGGCTTTCTTGGGGTTGTTTTTCCAGTATTCTTGTTGGATCTCAAAACAAGTCGATTTGGGTTCACATCATAAATGAGTCTAAAAATTGGAATAAAAATAAATTTGAGAAAAATGATAAAGTTAAGTGCCATGAATGCTTAGGATATGGTCATATAAGAGTTGAATTTCTAAACTTTAAGAAAAATAAAGGAAAAGTATTGAATGCCACACTTAGTGACAATTCAGATTCTGAAAATTCAACCTTATCATTTAATGATGAAAAATCTTTTATAGCTTTTCCTACTATTGTGAATGATTTTCCTGATATTGCATTAACAAAATCTAAAAGTGATTGTGATTACAGTAATTCAGATGTATCACTTGTTGATACTGACCAATAATTAAGTTTACAGGAAGCATATAATGATGTGTGTGAAGAAGTGATCAAATTAAAGAAACTGAACAAGAAACTGTATAATAGATTTATTGCTGTGGAGAATGAGAAAAACAATCTTTTTGAGGCATTAAAAATTTCTAATATTGAAGTATCAATATTAAAATATCAAAAGGTTGCACTAGAAAAAGAATTAGAAAAGTTTCATGAGTGCAAGCAAAAAACTGCAACACAGAAATTAGAAGGGATGTTGAGTTTTCAAAAATCTAGTTGTGATCGCACTGGTTTGAAGTCTATGACCTCCTAAGGTATGGAACTTAAAAGCTCATCATCTGCTACCACTTCATCAAAAGATATCATTTTTGTTAAAGGAATTCAAGATGAGGAAACTCCAAAGAAGGTCGTGTCTAAAACTTATGTTCCAAGAGTCTCACCTGATTGATCAATGACAAAGAATCTCAATCAAGGTAAGTTTACTCTTACTTGTCATTTTTATGGTATTATTGGCCATATAAAGTCACATTGTTTTAACTTGAGAAAAATACAGAAAAATAAAAGAAAAATAAAATATACAATAAAAGAAAAGAATTTAGAAAATAAGATTGAAAAGTTGAGTCATCGAATAACCTCTATAAGTCTTAAGTTTGGTGAATTAGCAGAATTTTGTTTTCAAAATAAAGAAAAGATCATACAAAGTGTTATTGATGAAAAGAATATGTCAAAATTTAAAGTAAAGTGGGTGGTCAAAGAAGATGCCATGTCACATTAATCGATATGACTACTTGCATGTTCTTGTATTCTTTATATTATTACATTAGTATAGGACATGCATTTTATTTTTTTGTTTTACTTTTAGGTTTCTGCTTTTTAGTTTTAAATAAGAAAAATATAATATAAAATTTTTCTAGTTTGGTTCAAAGTTTTTCTTTAAGAAAAGTTCATGCTTGATATGTCAAAATTTGAGCACTTATGTTCTCACTTAATAAATTCCTGAACCTATGCATCTCTCTACTTTGTGCAATTTACTTTGTACTTACTAACACAATGGATTATCGCGGCAAAGTTCCTTTATAAAGCATTGTCAGAAACTTATATGTATGCATATAATAATTAAAGTTTATATTGTTTAATGAGATATTCAGTATAGAGGAAGTTCATGTCTTTAATTGATTAATACTAGTTGAATCTAGCACATTAATAAAGAGTTCTCTCATTGCCAAATGTAAAAAATTGATCCATATAGAAAAAGTAGGTATTAAATTATTGTGGAAAAAGACTAACACCCTATACAAATCTATCTCCTTAAATCCTTATAAAAAGAATCGTTACTCAAATCATTGTAGAAAAAGATGAGCAACAAAAATGAACATAAAAAATAGACATTGTGCAATGTAGTGTTTGGAGGATATACTCATGTATCTAGGCTCTAGCATAAAGTTTGACTTTTGAGGTAGGTGACAATCTCTTGGGAGCATCTATAAGAGAAAAATACTCATGGATAATATTATAAAAATATATTGAAGAAAAAAAAAAGTTACTACCTTATATAAGTTTGCTCACTCATACAGTCACATGAATTTTGACATTGATGATTTTATGAGAAGTGAACATCTATAATAATTGTTGCAAATAAGAGGGTATACTCTATTGCATTTGTTTTATGAGTTACACTATATTTGAACTAAGATGTATCTAGACATGTTACTTACCCTATTGCTTATTTATATATATAAAAAAATTCAAATTTTTTATTTTTTTATTTAATCTCTATTTATTTTGGTTTATATAAAATAAATATGAAAATAGAAAATATAGTTTGGATTTGGTCAATGTTATTTATTTGTGATTTTGAAGTATAAATCTGAGACATGTTTTTTGGTTTAATGGTATAAGTCTCAATGGGACTCTATAGCTCAAGGCACATGCATGAGCGTTATTCACTTAAGTCACTAGTAAAGTGCCTAGGCTTCTCCCGATATACATGGCTCGCAGCACTTCCCAGATGCGAGTTGTATCCCTTTGCATCTCATTCACATCTCTTTCGAGTTTTTTGGGATGAATACTCAGTTTCTAGTATCTTGATACACTAATCCATCATGGTAAGACTTCAATTTTATTCAAATATATATCTCTCCTTCTAGTTATAGGTTTTGACACTTACATATATGGAGATTGGGATTTTGATTGTTATTTAGATGTTGGGGTTGGAATATCTTAAGTTGGAATATCTTAAAATCTGAAATATATGCTCATATGGTTTGATTTTATGCATGTATTGAGGACGATTTCTAGTGGGTTATGTGATTATATATTTTAGTTTTATCCTAGTGCATACCAAGTGTTTGATTTTATTTTATTTTTTGTCTCAATCAAGTTGTCTCAATTATTTGCTCATTGTTTGACATGCATTCATACTTATACATCAGGTGCATTTAATCCATGAAAAGTTGAGACACATGGAAGTTGTTCATCATGTCTTTCTTAGTGTTTTCATCTTGACACACATAAGTAATATTTATTCTCTTATGAGTCTTGTCAGATTAGTGACAAAAAGTGGGAGTATTGGAAGAACAAATTAAATTTTGGTATTGTAAAATTTAGAGAGAGTTTCAGTAAGCGTGTTGCTGAGTGAGTGAGAGTTTAATGAATTTTCTAAAAATAAAAAGGGGAAGCAACAGAATATTGAGGGAGAGAACTATATACTTTAGGGGAGCAGCAGAATATGGATGGGGAGAAATAAGTACTGAACATGGTTATTGATGATGACTAGAACACTATTTTTGTAGGTTTAGATTATGTCTAACTTTGATTATTATTGAGACTAATTTCAAAGAGTGTTGTATGTCATTTCTTCTCATTACTATATTAATATTTTCTTCACGAGATCTAAATCTTAGTTTGCTGGTTGTTTTTGTCTTAGGTACACAAGACATTTCTTAAGTTTGTTTTGTCACTAATCTACCAAATAGGAAGATTGTAAATGCAAAATTTGTTTATGATTAGATAACTATATAATAAAGTTTATATTATCATTACATTAAAAATTGTTGTATGAATGTAAAATAATTATTGATTTATCTTTAAACAATGCTGAGTCTATCTAGAAATTTTAGAGATTATTTAGATAAGTCATTGAGGTAAAAATCAAGTCTAGGAAGATTTGTATTTATCCAGAATGAAAGTTGAACAGAGATCAATCACTGCAAAAGAGTGTTGTCACAAAATGTCAACAATTCGTAAGAAGACGTTTTCATGACAGATTCTATTCGTCAGCAGAATCCTACTTCAACTGGAACTCTTTCTAGATTGTTTATTTAAGAAATCCTATTGGTTAGGATTGTAGAGATTCAGATCTACATATTTTTTAGAGTACTTTCTAATGCATATTTTAGTGAGAAAATTCTTTAATAAATTTTCATATTTGTGATCTCTCATTATGTGTGATCGTGCTTCAAGTGTGAAAAATCATTGATTGGATTTCAGCTACTGGAGTTTTAGGAGAGAAGTCAATAGTTTGAAAATTGCCAGAAGTTCTGGCTGTTACTGTAGTAAAAGACAAATAGGTCATTTATCTAGACAAGTAAGAGAGTCAAGTTATAAAAGTTTTGTAATTGAGAATGAATTGTAAATTATTTTTAAACAATAAGATTTACTTTCTTAAATTTGGCTGTCCTGTAAGATTTTACTTTTAAAGAGCTCTTTAAAAGATTTTTTTTCGTAATTAATTATTGTGTCTTGTAAGTTTAATTATTTTTTTAAAATATTTAATTTATTTAATAATCATAATATTAAGATTTAATTAACTTATTTAAAAAAATTGATAAATAATTTCGTGATTTTACATGGATTATGTTAGAAATTTCGGATACCAACTGTTAATGAGCAAAAGCCCTGCAGTGCTCCTCACGCTGGTGACGGGTGCTCCTCAAGCATATGGCTGACAATGCACCTCCTTTGAATCCCTGTCAAGTGTCAAAGGAGGTCTTGAAGGCCAATTTGAGCGCTTCCAAGTAACGACAAAGTACCAGATCCTCCGGATATAACAAGATTGTAGTTTGAAATTCTTGAGCAATCGGCCGTGGAATTGCCGTAGTTCTGATTTTGACAGGTTGAGGCCGGTTACAAGTGGTGGGGTTAGGTTAAGTCATCGTATGCTGGCAACAAGCACTCATTTTCTTCATAATAGAAAAATAAATAAATAAATAAATAAAATGCTGGAGTGCAGTCAACATGTCACCGGTCGAAATTTATTTATTTTCTTACTTGAGAAAATGGCGACAACCTATGCCCCGGAAGTCGGTTATTCTTATCTTCCGAAGTAAACTACAAACATCAGAAGAAAACAACATTATAAGGAAAGAGGATATCTAAAGTAACTTAATCCGACAAAACCTGTCTTGTTAGTGACACTCTCAGCTCTAACAATGGATCCTGTACTCCAATTCCTATTGACTCTCTTCTCTAGCTTCTTTGCTTTGCTAGTATGCATCTGTTTTCAGTACTTGAGAAGGAAAATTATTCGTGAGAAAAAGACCTGCACTGCGCCTCAAGCTGGTGGCGCTTGGCCTATTATAGGCCATATGCACCTACTCGGCAGCCGGCAACTGACCCACAAAACACTGGGTGCCATGGCTGACAAGTACGGACCAGTTTATACTATTAGGTTGGGTTCTCATAGAGTTTTGGTTTTGAATAGTTGGGAAATGGCCAGAGAGTGTTTCACTGTCCATGACAAGGTTTTCTCCACCAGACCAAGCATTGCAGCCTCAAAGTTGTTGGGATATGCTATGTTTGGATTTGCTCCATATGGATCATACTGGCGTGAGATGCGCAAGATAGCAACAATTGAGCTCTTGTCGAATCATCGGCTTGATATGCTGAAGCATATACGAGCTTCAGAGGTGGGAACTGCGATAAAGGAATTGTACCAGTTCTGGGTTAGCGAATGCAGTGCAGAAAGTGGAGTTCTTGTGGACATGAAGCGATGGTTTGGGGATTTGACACATAATCTTGCTTTAAAAATCGTTGGAGGTAAGCGATACTTCGGAACCAAAGCTGATTTTGATGAAGATGAGGCACGTCGCTTTCAGAAAGTGATGAGGGAATTTGTTCATCTGTTTGGTGTGTTTGTGTTGTCTGATGCAATACCGTTTCTGGGGTGGTTGGATTTAAATAGATATGAGAAAAGGATGAAGAGAACTGCAAAACAATTGGACGCTCTAGTTGGAGGGTGGCTGGAGGAGCATAAACAGAAGAAGTTGACAGATGGGAAGAGAAGAGAAGAGCAGGATTTTATGGATGTGATGCTCAACACCCTCGAAGATGCCCAGATTTCAGGATTTGATGCTGACACCATCAACAAGGCTACTTCCCTGGTAAGTTCTTCGTGACTTTAATCTCTTTCACAACCAGTACCAAGGTAAAAACTTGCCGGGTGATAGCTAAACTAACCAAAACAAACAGAGAATAGAGAAACAGTGTAAGAAATCCTGAAAAATATGAACATAATTAAATACTCAAGTGGTCAAAACAATTTTTTTTTTTTTGTTGCATAAAGTTCTCTTTCAAGGCTATATCAAGGAATCCTTAGGGGCTGGCTCAACTGTTGAGGGCTTTGGTCTTGGGGATATGCCCTAAGTTTAAGGTTTGAATCCTTGATAAATAAATAAAATAAAAAATAAAAATCATCAGAAAAAGGTGGATGATCTATTGTTGAGTCATGAGTTATTATTTTGGCAGAATCTAATCTTAGCAGGAAGTGACACCACAATGGTCACTCTCACATGGGCTTTGTCTTTACTACTCAACAATAGTGATGCACTAAAGAGGGCCTGTGATGAGCTAGACATAAACGTTGGCAAGGATAGACATGTGGAAGAATCCGACATAAAAGACTTGGTCTATCTCCAAGCCATTGTCAAGGAAACACTGCGCCTATACCCACCTAGTCCGATCATTGGTCTTCGTGCTGCCATGGAAGACTGCACACTCTCGGCCGGCTATCGCATTCCGGCCGACACACGGTTAATGGTGAATGCCTGGAAAATTCACCGAGACGAGAACATTTGGCCCAACCCTCACGAATTCAGACCGGAGAGATTCTTGACTACTCACAGGGACATGGACCTGAGAGGTCAGAATTTTGAGCTCATTCCTTTCGGTTCAGGTAGGCGATCTTGTCCAGGGGTTTCCTTAGCTCTTCAAGTTGTGCATTTGACGCTCGCTAGCTTCTTACACAGTTTCAACATTTCTAAGCCATCCAATGAAGATGTGGATATGACAGAGAGCGTTGGCTTGACAAACTTGAAGGCAACCCCACTTGAAGTTCTCCTCTCTCCACGTCTTAATTCTGTTCTTTATGCGTAAAAATACTATCCTTTATCTTAAACTTTGTCATCTTCGTCACATTTATTGAAGATGTCATATCTGCAACTTAAAAATTTAGCATGAACAACAGTAATCTTTTGTTTTTTTAGCATGTATTTGTGGTCACTGTGGTCTATGCCAAAGTCGAATGCTTCATCCTCTGAAGGAAAAACCAACGCAGATAGACATGCATCTAGAGGAGCTAGCATCTTAAAAAAAGAAGTAGCATATATTTCATTTTTTTGACTAAGGTAGCAATTTAAAAAATTAATTAGTCATTAAAAGTTTAAATGAAAAATAATAAAATGGTTGAAAGATTTCAATATTATTTAAAATGAATTAAGGTATTATCTATAAAGTATCATAGAGAGGAGTATAAGTATTTTGGACTTCAAGTTCTAAATTGTTTAGTAATTATTGACATGAATTTTAAATTATTCTAAACTTAAATCATTTAAATACATGGTCATTTAATATAGGAGTGGATAATGTAGCTCATGGTGGGCAACAGATTCACATCACAAAATGTTGGGGGTATCCCCTACATTAGGCAATAGACAACACAAAGAGTTGCTTTATTGCTACCTAATAGCCTTTTTTTTTTTTTTTTAAAGGAGGGCGAAACTTCCGAAACTTAATTGAAAACCCTCACTTTTAGCGTAGGAATACATTTGTAACATCTCAAACCAGCTTATTAAAACAAATCATTAAAATTAAACAACGTCTAATATCTAATAAAAACCTTAACAAAAACCAACTAAACCCAAAATTGAGGTATTCCTAATTTTCCAACCTTCAAAAAACCTCTTAGTAGCTTTGGAATATCTGCATAATTCTCCCAATGATCCAACAAGCATTACGCTCCTAATTTTGTAAGAAAATCTACCGAAGAATTACCTTTCCAAAAAACGTGTTGAACCTTGACATCCATAGACCTCAACAATACTTGAATTTTATCCCAAAAATCTTTTAAATACCAAACCGAACACCTATTATCTAGCAATCATTTTATAACCAACATGAAATCCATTTATATATAAATATGCATAAAGCCAAATGATTTTACAAACGGCAAACCATGCAATAGTCCCAATAATTCCTCTTTATTATTAGTTTCTTGGTAGGTGAAATTGGCTTTGCAATGGTTTCAAGAAAGTTAGAACTGTTTGTTACCTTGACAGATTGAAAATATTACCATTGAGAATTTAAATATTCTTTTAGTTTAGTTTGTAAAAGATGTCGCTAGAGAGTTCAACGGTCATTTACGTAAATATTAAAATTAGAACTTTTGAGTTCCTTGAGTGAGCGAAGCGAGCTTTGGGTGTTGGAGTGTAACCAGAGGGCAGAGAGTTCGGGGATGTGCTCCTTGAAACGAATAAAGTAAGGAGTTCGAGTTCCAGTGTCTTCAACACAAGTAACCAAAGCTGAAAATTGAAACTGTTTGTTATTGTATCTTCCGTGAAGGGAGATGAGCATGGCGAAGAGGATGAAACGCAAAGAGTTATAATGATTCTTTGCACTTCTTTAAATTCTTGTATAAAATATAATAAAATATTTAATTTTTTTAAATCTCAAACTAAAATTGATATTAAAAAATTATATTATAATAATATTTTATTCATTATTATTCAAAATATTTAATCTCATCTTATCTGAATTGAATAATCAAATGGAGTCACATTACTCAAGTAATTATTTTCTTTTAATGGTTATACTATACTTCCTATTTTAAGTGTTTTTTTCCTTTTTTCTTAAAATACTAGGAGAGGTTTTTAAAATAAAAATATGGAGTCTAAAATCCTCATTTTTCAAAAGGGTTTGCTACATACAGTCGGCGTGCAGTCGGCTATACAGAATGAATAAAAAAAAATTATAAATTTTTTTTTTATATTCAGGGAGACCTACATGAATAAAAAAAAATTAAAAAAATAATTTTTTTTTTCATGTAGGTCCCGTATTAATTTATTTTTTTACAGCCGACTGCATCTACCGACTGCAAAAAGTATTTCTCTTTTTCAAAACCAGAGACCTTGTCTTTTCCATTTGACATGGATCCATTTGTGTGCCTTTCTTTCGTCTTTTCCAGTTCTAAACTTCTAATTTCTATCTCATTATCTTCTTCTTCTTCTTCTTCTTCTTCTTCTTTTTTTAAATAATAATAATTTAAAATCAATCTCATTAAGTTTTTAATGGAACTCAAATAAATTTCGATCTAGAAGCTTAACGCCCGGATTGGTTAATTAAAACTAAAAATCTCATGTTATCATTACAATTTTTTTAAATTCTAATACAAAATATAATAAATAATTTAATTTTTTAAAATCTCAATATAAAATTAATATTAAAAAATTATATTATAATAATATTTTATTTATTATTATTCAAAATATCTCATCTTATTTCATCTGTGTAACTATTTAATTAATATTGAGGGCATCAAAATTTTATTAAAAATAATAGAAAAGAAGAAGTTGAAATGGAGAATTTTTTCTAGAATAATTACATTTTCTTTTTTGGTTAAGTGAATAACTATTGTATCACTTGCTCTCTTAACTCCTTTCTTAAGTAGCATTATTATTATTAAAAAATTATATCATTTAAATAAATTAATATAATATATTTTATGTGCAACTGTTTAAATAAAAAATTGATTAAAATGTAAAGTACAACTCATGTATAAAGATACCCTGTTAATTGTTAAAGACTCTAACTTCATGGTCAGCTCTAAAACCCTAAACCCTGCACCCATCCTTAAAAAAAAAAAAGGAATTTAGGCGGTAAAATATCCCCCAATTCCAAACCCTAATTTCACTCTGTTCTTAATTCTCATGCAATCGACATCCTACACAGCCCCCAATTCCCAACACTTTTCTCTTCCATGGAAATCTCCGGAACCCCATTTTACCACCCGGAAATCAACCCCCTTTAAATCCAAAAGCCGCTTCAAGACCCTCACTCTCACCAATTCCCTGAGACCCTCGCTCGACTACGAACCCGAGGAAAGCATCGATAAAGGGCCCGGACCCGTAACCGCATCCCCGGGTCGACTCCCTGTGGTGATTCGGAAGTCCGGTAGGGTTTCTAGGTACTTTTGGGATGGGAATTGTTTGCGATTGGTTCGCGTGGATGGCGGTGCGTCGTCGTTTTCTTTCGATTTTGATGACGGGTTTAGGAAATTGTTTAGAATTCTTGCTTCGGCTGTCAGGGATTTCTTTATTCCAAAACAAGTCAGTGAGAGTTACATGGACTATGTGAAGTGGAAGTTTTTGCACCGGGTTTTCAGCTCCGCTCTCCAGGTGCTTGCCACTCAGGTAATAAAATAGTGCATTATTTTTCGAAAAAGAAAAGAACTTTCGCTTGAATTACTTGGAAATGCAAAGATAGGTTATATAACGTGTCCTTCTTTGGGTAGCTATGTATACAGTCTCTTGAGCTCAGTTTAATACTGAACTTAAAGTGAAGTTGGTATTAAGGTAATTGTTAAAATCTTTACAGGTAGAGGGGCGTTTAAATTTCTTTGTTTATGCGTTTGAGCTAACTTAAAACTATAATAAATATTTGATGATTGTGATTGTTCATTAGAGCATGATACCACATCAGAGAATTGACATAGGGTTGGTGTAAGAAGGGTTTCAACTTTTTCAAATGAACTGAAGAATTACTACCGGTTTCTTCTGTGATAATTATTTTAGACTAAATGAAAAGGGAACAACGGAGAGTCTGCGTAAGGAGAATTCACATATTGTATTGATAAGCTTTTTGAGACAGAATATTCTGTAGAACCTAGCAGATGCAAATTAATTTATTGAAGACTCTGGTATCTCCCCCAAATGACTCTTTCTTTTTCTTTTTCTTTTTTCCCCAACAAAAATCCTTTTTGAAAGGAAAAAAAAAAAAAAAAAAACCTAAAAGGTGTAACATTTAGATGAAGATTCGGTACACAAGCTTTCATACTGTTTGGGGAATGATTGATATCAGGCAATGTTCCGGGCTATAGGAATTGGATACTCTCATTCACTTTCGTCTGCCGCTGCTCTTAACTGGGTCTTGAAGGATGGACTTGGACGGCTAAGTAGGTGTATCTACACGGCTAGCCTAGCCTCTGCTTTCGATACCAATCTAAAGGTATGACTTCCATTCCTGTTAGAATTTGGTTAACTTATTCTTTCTCATTCTCATTCCCTTCAAGGTCGAAGGTTCAACACCTCATGGGTGCAAACAATCTTTTGGGGCCACACCCCCTGGTGAAAAGCCAACGATTTAACCAGTTCCGTGTAGGGAAACTTCCGAGGGTGCGGTGCACGGGATCGGGGTTTATTCTGCAGGGGTGGGTCCAAAGGGCCCTGCCTTGGAGAGGTTCCCCGACATAAAAAAAAAAAAAAAAAATTATTTCTCATTAGTTTTGTGTTTCTAAGTATCTTTATTTGCAGTGCTTGCAGTTACCAGCACTGTATTTTGGCGTTTGGACAAGATAACCAAAAGTCCCAAAGTACAGTGATTGTATTTCTTAACATTTGAAATCCTCATCATTTTTTTTTTTTTTCTTTTTGAAGAGAGTTAGGTTCTCAACGTCTGTTATCTTCACTTTGAGCATTGGAGTGGAGTTGTTGACTCCTGCATTTCCGCAATACTTCTTGTTGCTTGCATCTGTTGCTAACATTGCCAAACAAATAAGCCTTGCATCCTACTTAGCTACAAATGTAAGGATTCGGACCTTAATTATTTTTATGTGATTTTTCATATCTATTGATTTTTTATTTTTTCTGATGAATGCAAGTGTTGTTACTTGCTTGAAATCTTTTTTGATCGGTTTACTTGCTGGAAATATGATGATTTACACTATCGCATGCTTTTTTTTTTTTTTTCCCTCATACTCTTTATTCTTTACTAAAACCTTCCTAGTTTAAATACATCGTCAGTTGTGCAATGATATTTCTCTGTATTTGCTACTGTTTTTTTTTTTTTGGCTAACAAATCGAAGGTAAAAGAATAGTCTAAATTTTTTTGCCAGACAATCATGCATGGGTGTTGCTCCTGTATATGTCCTGTTTACTTGGCCTATGCTTATTTCTTTCATCGATAAAATGCTTCCTTACAGATAAGAAAGAAATAAATAAACAAAATTCTATGCCACATGTAAGAAGAATTTTTGCCCACTACATACCCTAATCTCGTGCGTAAAAGATCAAACAAATGGGTGACAGGAAAAAGGGGAAAATGGAAAATATGAATTACTTTATATTCTTAAACCTAACAACTACATGTAGCACATTATTTCTTACAAATTATTTTTTAGTTTTTTGGTTTGAATTGATCTATGTAATTTACCTTCACAAATTCAGGGAGTACTGTGATTGGGATAGCATTTTTCTTGTTACAGAATATTAAACCTTTACAAGTGGAGTTTTTATGTTGTCTCTGTTTAAGCAGACAGCTGTTCATCGAAGCTTTGCAATAGGAGATAACCTTGGTGAAGTTTCTGCAAAGGCACAGGTTTGTTATAATTTTTCATACCATGTTAGTCGTATATGCTTCGGTAGCATGGGATATATCCTGACTTTTGGTGTGGGTTTCAGATTCAAACAGTATGCTTTGATAACCTTGGCTTATTGCTTGCTGCACTTCTGAATATGTTGTTGAAGAACAGTCCCAGGTTTTTCCGCCCTGGCTTTCCCTTTATCTCATTTATTTTTTAGATGAATTTATCAGCTTACTAAATATAGTTTGCAAGTCCATTCTTCCCATTTTTATTTGAAAGAATATATTTTGTAACATTGAAATCATTATCAATAATGAAATAACAGAATCTCCCCGCCCAAAACAGCAAGTAATGTGGAAACCTGTGGATTGGTGTAACTATCTGCCAATACTTCTGCCAAAATATTTTACAGCCTCCCACCCCATATGTATTTTATCAACTTGGTTGAGAGAAAACTATATTGACTTCCATGCGTTCGTCACTAAAGGTATTCATTCATGCTACAAATACAAACCTAGTAAGTAGTTATAGTTGCTGTTGTAGTATAACTGATTGAAAAGAATTTAAAACATGCACGGTCCATATCTGTTAACCCTGAGGGTTAGCTCAGTTGGTCAGACCTCAGATTTGCTCCCTAATGGTCACTAGTTCGAGTCCCCTCAGGGCCACTGGAGGTTTACCTGGCCGTTAACTTCAGGATCCCATGGGATTAGTCGAGTTGCGCGGAAGCTGGCCCAGACACCCAGGGAAAAAAAAAAAAAAAATTGTTTTTATGTAGAAAAAAATGCTGCCTGTCATTCGAATCCCTGTCATTTGGATCTGTGCTTGACATGTTTATCGTATTCATTATAGTATGCTTCCATGGTTCCCTAACTTTCCATTAATGCTGAAGATTGCTAGCAGGTTTACCATTTGTTATATACCCAATTTTCTCAGCATTTGATCTTATTGGAATATATCAGGGGCTTAAACATGTCCATCTGCCGACACTAACTAAGGTGAGTTGGCATATGAGTTATATAAAGGATCGAAATGACAGTTGGCTCACATTTTATTTTCTTTATAACTAACATTTGAGGAATGCAAGATTGTGCCCTCCATGTGTTCTATATGAATTGCCCACAGCCATTATTTATTCAGATTTGTTTGCTCAGTGGCCAGTCTTAAAGAACATGAATCTTGTTGGAAAACTTTTCCTATTTGCCATCCCTGGTTTTGGTGTCTTCAATCATGACTATTTGGTCCAATTGGATTTTGCATACAAAAGCCCCACCCTGAACAGCCTCCTTCCCCTGCCCTTTCATAATACACAGGCACGTGGGCTCATATAACAGCCCCTCTATTAACAAGTTAACTTCCACAAAATTTACAATATATGTGCACCGCTACTACTTTCCATTGTTTTCCTTGCAATATTATGGAGGTCATGGTCTGAATTTTTCTGTTGCTTTTATGATCAGGATAGACTTGAGATTATACTAAACACTTGGATTGAGTTAGGATATGTCCCTTCACCCGCAGATGTGAGCAAAGAGGAAGGAGTTGATTTTCTGTGGAGCAAAGGTGAGGTCTCAGCATTGTGCTTCTCACAGCTGTGTTATAATGCTTTGATTTAAGCTGCTGTAGAATGGAGCGTGCATCATTGATGTAACTTATACCCAATTATCGAGTTTTGAATCAGGAAAAAACGCTTGGCCCATCAGAATAGGGTGCTTAAGTCCCGAGGATCAGATACCCAAATGGTCAATGATGGCAATGCAATATACAAGTAGTGAGGATTATTACTTCATATGCATGGAAATCTTCCGCAACAGAGTGAAGAGAACTAAGCAAGTATGTTAGGAAACCTATAAACTGAGTTTCCACCTCATCTATAAAGAATGTTTCTCACATTTTCACTTTTTCTTCCCCTGCCACGTTTACTAAATTCTAGCAAGGAATGCTTCTTTGTCTACGGGAAGGGGCCATCACTGCAAATATTATCATGGGTTTTTTACAGGTAGTTTGAATGCTTTCATTTCCTATTTCCTTTTTGTTTTTGGGAAAACTACTTTTTAAGTGCACGTATAATCTTTAGTGTGCCAAATGCTCTATTACCATGAACGGAAACTTCGTCTATAATTTCCATGTCAAGTAGTTTTCCTGATCTTAAAGTTTGGTGCAATC
Organism: Carya illinoinensis; assembly: GCF_018687715.1. Lineage (NCBI taxonomy): Eukaryota > Viridiplantae > Streptophyta > Magnoliopsida > Fagales > Juglandaceae > Carya > Carya illinoinensis. Next base: position 4,003,213 of record NC_056752.1, read on the forward strand.
TGTATGTTCTGTACTGTAGGCGTGCTACATTCGGAAGGCAATCCTTGTGAAGAGGAGTTGGTGGGAGAACATTATTGGGGGTAGTGATCCATTGGATTCTGTTTTCAATGAATGGTTTCAAGTGATGGAGGATAGCAAACGATGTGCGCAGAAGGATTTGTCTCTATTGAATGAACAAATGTTGGGCATGGGTTGGGCTGCTAAAAACATTTTGTTAAGTACACCGGAGCAGGCTCGATACAGTTTTGTAGATGACTGAAGCTTTGGGAATGTTTTCTTGAGATCGGCGGATCTCTCTTTATACGGAGAGTTTTGGGGATGAATCTTTTAATCTAAAGCTATCAATTTTTGCAAATCATCTGTAACATTCTGTTTGTCCAATCAGCAGTTCAAGCTTATTTGATAAATATATATATATATATTTATTCCATTTGTAAGAAGTTAACCCATAAAAAATTAACGTTCTTTTTGTACATGCTGTTTTCATATGTTGTATGAAATTATTACTATTTAAAAGGAAAAAAAAAGGTTTATATCTAGTTTGGAAACTTTAGACCAAAAGCCATACCTTCTGAGAGAATTTTCACCAAACTTTCATAAGCCCACATATTACATTCAGAATAACTAGCACGCAAGGATGGAATTGCATTTGCATTGAAAGATCAGACATAAGTCCAAGTTAGAGTAAGACAAATAAAGTGATATGGCTTAAAAAAACTCAATAAACAACCAATATAATAATCATGAAAGGGATACATACAAGATAATTCAAGCAAATTTCCTGGGACAACCAGGGAACACCTATTGGCAGGCTTTATTCTCAAGCAAATGTTTGCAAATAACCGCTATAAACAAATGCAAATGACAATCAGCACAAGTAAGAGAAGAAGATGAATGATTGTACATACAGTCAGAAATCCGATCAGCTAACATCCTTGAGTCTTTTTATCAAAGCGTCCAGAGACTTCTTTTTCGGGTTCTGCTTTGCTCCCCGTGTCCCAAAGGTTCCAAATAGCCGATCTGAGGAATCCCTCAACTTTTCTGAGATCGTCACGACTTTCCTGTAGTCCAAAGTATTGTAGCTCCTCTCTCTGATTACTGGATTCAGAAAATTCTCTGGATGATTACTCAGGAGCAAATTAATCAATTGCCTTGACTCAGCAAGTGACGTTTTCAACTGATTTACATCCCCATCTGGAAAAATGGGAGCTTGGTTGTCCGCAAACGACTCCAGCAACCGAATATCGACATCAATCCCCATGATCGCATTAACGTTAAACCTCTTAACCGAGTCACCGAGTAAAAAACCAACAATCTTCTCGGAGATGTGAGAAAGAACATTTTGTAAAACCCTTTTGAGGACCTGAGCCGGCAATATTTGTTGAGCAGTTGAAACTAGAGTTTCCAAATATATAATAACCTCATTCAAATATTCGTTCCCACTCTGTGGAGGTTCATCAGCCATCCAATTCACGTTCTCAATCAACGTCATGAACCCATCAACTTTGGCTTTCAGCAACCCAGAGAGCATGTCTTCCGCGGCATCACGGGCTCTGCTCAAAGGAAACTGTCTCCTACCCCTCTCGACCATTCTCAAGGGGATCCCCGATAGCTGAGCAGCATGACGAAAGAAGAAACGACAAGCACGCTCCATGGCAGCCATATTGGCTGCCATCTGCATCGCCTGCGACACCCCATGCACAGGCGTATTGATAAGCTGAAACAAAGCGTCATCCAGAACCTCGCTCAACAGCCGATCTAAGTACTTCTTAACCGCATCATAAAAATCTAACTGTCCACCATACGACATGAAACTCACGGAATCCTCCACAAAGGACCTCGCAATTCGACAACAATCTGGCACTGTAGACGAAAACGGCGCCACATAAGGAAATGCCGGCACAATATCCGACGTTTGAAGCTGAAATGAAAGTACGTTCATAGAATACTCGTACTCCTTTTTCATTAACATCTGTTCAAACTTATCGGCCGCAAGGGCCTCAATAATCTGCCTTCGGCAATCGGACAACAACAGTTCATGGTATTTATCCCTATGTTTACTCAGCACGTCTAACAAAGCGTCCACCGGGTACCCGTACCTCCTCAAAGCCACTCCCAACAAGCTCACATAGTCCTTGATCAACAAAAAATAACTCGCGGTCTGCATCCTAGAGAACTGATCCTCCAAGACGGAACACATTTTACTGACGGCTGTCTCCCACAAGTTCTCGACCTCCAATTTCGAAATCAAACCCCCACCGGTCCTCAAAACCCGATCTTCCACGATAAAAAACCCGGCGATCCGTGCGAAAAATGTTTGGTGGGATTCTAGAAATGGAGTCATGGACGATACCTGAAAGTCCGACGTCAATTGGAGCTTCCGGTTCTCGAAGTAGTACTGCTTGAACCGGTCCTCAAGTCCTAGAGTTTGGTTTATGTGATAAGCTCTGTATAGCGGTGTCAAATCGAAGTTGCTGTTACTGTCGTTGCTCAGTACGTTGCGGTTGTTGTCGTGTTCCTCGTCCTCTTCCCGAAGAGCGTAAACACAGTCTCGGAGACTAAGACGGGTCTGTTCCTCCGCTTGGCGCTGCTTCATTCGGAGATCCTCTTCAAGTTGGCGCGCCGAGGAGGCTTGGCCAATGGCTAAGTGGCCTAGGTTCCGGCTCACTACGCGGATCTCGACCAGCCAATCACCGAAATCCTTGCTCACTTTCCTCTCAATGTGAGCCTGAATCTCGGGAATCTTCTTCTCCAGCATCCTCTTCAGCGTGGACGAATGTATTTTGTCCAAGAACTCGGTCTCGATGCAGTCCAAGCACTTCAACGCCATGTAAAGATTGTTGTTGGAAAGGTGATAGTTGGATCGGGAACAAACCTCGATAAGACGTATACATGTGGCAAGGGATTGGAGGGCAAGATTGACATTTTGGGAAACGACGCGGGCCTCGAGAAAGTCATCGAGGGAGGAGAGGAGTGGACCGGCGACGGACTGGAGGCTGGAGTTGGAGTCGGAGAGGGAGGACTTGAGGGAATCAACGTCGGAGAGAAGGGACTTGAGATCATCGACGGCGAGGATGAAGTCCTGGTAGTGAGCCCTGCAGACCTCCTCGATTTCGGACTCTTTAGATCGGGAGAAGTGACGGAGGTGGTGGAGCAGAGTCTCGGGCTTCCCAGACGAGAACGCCTTGCGAATGAAGGGGCCCAAGTCCTCGTTGTTGCAGATGGCCGACGAGAGGAGAAGAAGCTTGTCGGCAGAGTCCGCACGGTCATCGGAGGCGGCAGCGGATCCTGCGGGGGCCACGAATCGGCGTGGCTTCGTGGAGGGGTGCATTGTGACGTGCGTGGTGCTCGGAAGCGTGTAATAGCATTTACAATCAAACTGTAATTTGCATGTTCACACTGACTACATTTTAGCATATATATATAAAGGAAAATACTTGTAATAATAAATTAATAATAATAATAATAAAATTAATATTAATTAAATATTAGTTTACAAATAAATAATTTTTAAAAATAAGATAAGAGTGCTGTTAAGGGTGCCCAGCAGTGACTTATGCAAAATTCATCTTTTTAATTTTTCTTCTTTATATTTTTTTTCATACTTTTAAATATTTTTAAAAAATATAAAAAAATTAATATACTAATACTCACTTCCTTAATTAATAAATAAAAAAATTAAATACATGAATAGTCAAAATAAATAAACAAAATAGCAATATTCGTGAGATAAATGCCAAAACAGTTGAGAGGTGAATTTTAGTAGGAACAGTAGCATGTATTATCCACCTAACTAAACTTTATCGATTTAATTTTGAATAATTAATTAACTGGTATGCTATTATTGGAAGTGGAATAATAAATATAGATTTAATTTTGAATATAATTATGAATTATTTTAATATATCTTAAATATTAAAAAAAAAATGGATGTTAGAAATGTAGAGGATGTCTGGATTTTGTGTGTTTCTAACTTTCTGGAGCCCAAATAAGGCGGATAGCATGTGATGTTGTCTTCCCATTCTCCCCTGTGATGTGGCCGAATTAACTCAATTCCCTCGACATCATAGACGTCGTCGTCATCTTTCACCAGCCTGAGGTTATCTCCGGCCACCTGGTGGCCTACTCCCCCCCTCCCCTCTATGGGAAAACAACATTATTATATACAAAAAGCAAATGCTCTTTACAAATAAACTTGTCCAAAAATGAAAACCATTAGGTGAAATAAAAATCCTAAACATAAACCTAAACACTACACATCATGTTTTTTTTAAAAAAAAAAAAAAAAAATTAATCAAATGTTTGATATATGGATAATAAAAAAAATTGAATTAGTTTAAGAAAAATAACTCAAAAAAAAATTTAAAAAAATATATATATATAATATGTGGTATGTGAGATTATATGTAACAAAACTCTTAAAGTGAAAACATCTTTAAATTTTGAGAAACTCCTAATTAGCTCTCAGAATCTAATCAAGCAGACAACCACGTGACAAATATGACATCATGTATCAATCAATCACAAACTAACACGTGTCATTTTTTAAATTAATTTGACATGAACTATACATTATAAAACCATAGTAAAAATATGAAATATATTTTAAAACATAAAAAAAAAAAACTATTTAACATTAAAAACCTTAAATTTTTTTAAAAAACAAAAAACAAAACAAAATAAAACAAAACATTCTTCTTCACCATTCCCACGGGATGGCTCACAACCACCCAAGAGCCAAGAGGTGTAGGGTCTAGACCCCGAAGGTGGCTTGTAGCAACCTTGCATGCCAACCCGCAAATATTTATGTTATTCCAATTTATTTGTTTAATGAATAATACTGCGTACAATCATGTAGTGTATAAGTGCGGTATAATTATTTTAAAAATAGTGAAATTTACTATTAAAAAAATTAATTTTTATCATGTTAGTTCCATATGTATTCAATCTTTTAAAATTAATTACACAGCACTTGCGTATTTATAACTGTAATTATTATTTTTCGTAATCAAAATAGCACATATTAGCTTTTTGATTGGTTGATATTTGTCACGTGACCGATACCCTTTTAACAGGAATTGGATAGAGAAAGCTAGTTGCAAGTATTTTAGAATCCATAGACTAATTTTGCAAAAAAGTGAAAAACTAAAGAGCTATTAGCAAAATAGTAAACTCCGACTCTAGATGCTAATTGAAACACAGATGATCGAGTTTAGCAATAAACTCAAGTAGGCAGGTCGAAAAAAATAACCATAAACAACGAACAGTAAGAGCAATATGTGTAAAACAATCCAGACTTTCATAGAAATACAACCTACGTAATTAAAAATAAAAATTAATTGTAAATGTCGATGAAAATAAAAATGCATCAAGAAGAGATGTGGATAGGATTCCACATTCCCATCAAATGGAGTTGAAAGGATATCCAGATTCTCAAGAACCACTAGCTTCATACAAGTTTGGCTATGATCCAAATGCAACAATATACCCTTCATACAAGTTTCAAATCCTAATCTTGTGGTAACTTAAAAATAGAGATAAAGGAAGTCTTAAATTATCGAGAGAACATGGGGAAAAAAATAGAAATCAAATCCTATCCTATGTCACACTTCTCTGCTTGTTAAAAAGAAATTGTAGGAAAGAACAAGGAAAAACCCAATTCGAGGTTAGGGACCTCTGGAAAAAGTGAGAGAAAGAGATAATTGTAATACTTGATAATTTGTTAGATAACCTCCAAGTACACAGCTATGCCCTCACATACTCGAGCAAGAATTAACAAACATAACAAACTCTGACATTGTTCTAGAACACCGGTGGAAAATGAAAGAAAGTAGAAATATTGTCTTAATAGTAATGGGCCTAACATTGAAATTATTCTAAGGGGACAACAAAGCCCTAACCCAACTCATCAATCGATGATTTGAGCCCTGTCCTAGTCTCACCCAAGCTCACAGTCTTCAAGCATCCTAGGTCCAGCCCACAGTCCACAGCCTTCAATCAAAAGTGACCCTGAATATTCAGTTGCCCTAATTTCATCTTATTTCTCATTTCCTCTCTTAGCTTGCTCTATCGTCGTCGAGCCTCTTCCTTGGTAAGGACTGACACTATGACAATTCCCACCATTTTTTAAAGAACCTTGCCCATAAGATGTCGGAATGATGCTTTGAGGGAATTGTAACTCTCCCAAGTTGCGTCATACGGGCTCTGTCCCTACTACCATTGCACTAGGAGTTCCACCGATGGTTGATTGCCTTCCTTCATACTTCCGCTTAAGACTTCTTTCGGTTCGGATTTTAAAACCCCTGTTATGTTGACTGGAGGAAGAGTTGGGATCGCGAGAACGCTACTTCTCAGCTTGACCTTCAATTGAGATACATGGAACACCGGATACATAGAACGTTGCAGACAATAGGCCATGACCCCGACCTTTTGCAAAAACTGAAAAGGCCCATAGAACCTTGGAGACAGTTTTAGATTTCTGCTTCCACTTACTGATGATTGTCGGTATGGTTGTAATATTTGGTATACCCAACTTCCAACTTCAAAGTTCTTTTCTTTTCAATTCAAAACTAAGTATTTTTTTCATTATGTCCTGAGCTCAGTGTAGATTGTGCTTAATCAATTGTAAGATAACATCTCGAGTCTTTAGAGTAATATCCATGTCCTCCACAATGGAAGAGCCTGGTGTGTAGGCCATTAGTTGAGGGGAAGGATAGCCATAGAAAGCCTCAAAATGGGTGATCTTTTTGGATGCATGCTAGATGATGTTGTACCACCACTCAACCAAAGAAATCCAGTTAGCCCAGTCCTTAGGTCTGTACCCACTGAAACACCTAAGGTAGTTCTCCACATATTTGTTCACAACCTCTATCTGGTTGTCTGTCTGGGGGTGATAGGTCGTGCTGAAGGCCAACTATAGACCTTGGTCTTTTTAATATTCCTGTCAAAATTTACTAGTAAAAGTACGGTCTTTGTTTGAGATGATGGAGGAGGGCATGTCATGGAGCTTAAAAATACTTTGGATGAAGAGTTGTGCTACTCTAGAAGTAGTGTAGGGGTTTGTATAGGGGTAAAAGGGTTATACTTGGTTAATTTGTCGACCACTACCCAAATGCGGTCAAATCCCTTGGATCTGGGAAGTCCTCCCACAAAGTCCATGGTTATAGAGACCATGGCTTGCTGGGTATACCGTATATGTAGTGGTTGTAGGAGGCCACTTGATAAAGTCTGGTCAGCTTTGTTTCTCAAACAGGTGTCACAATTTCGAATAGATTCCCTAACATCTCCCTTCAATCCTTGCCAAAAGAAATCATGCTTCACCATGTGTAAGATCTTATCATTCCCATAATGGCCCCCTAGGGGGCTGCTGTGCAATAGCTGTAGTAATTTCTACTTAGACTGTGGGTCTTCAACCACATAGTCCCTCTTTTTGTATAGCAACATGTCAGATTTGGTTGAACAATCTTTTTGAGGTGCTTCCTTCTCATTATATAGAAATAATTACAAAGATAAGATTGAAAATTCAAATTTGAATCTCAACAAACTAGATCTTTATAGAGTAATCTCAACAAACTACATATTTATCTCTATCTAAACTAATATGATTTTATCCTATCCAATTATGTACAAGTTTAATTTAAATACAAGATAACTATTAGAAAACATATCCTATTAAGAGACTGCCGCATCTTAAGTAAAGAAAATCCTAGTTTCCTTTGATACACTCTCTCAAATTGATCCTAGTGAGTCAACTAGCAGCAATTTGCTAACTAGATATTGATGTCGTTGTCGAGTTAAAGTTTTGGAGAAGATATCAGCTACTTGGTGTTCAGTTGGCACATGAGGGAGAATGATAGCTTTAGACTCGTAAGCATCTCGAATATAGTGACAATCAATCTCGATGTGTTTCGTACGTTTATGAAAAACTGGATTGGCTACAATTTGAATGGTACTTGTATTATCACCATGAAGAGGTGTGGGATGTGTTTGTGCAAACCCGAGTTTTGAAAGAATACCACGCAACCACATGATTTTTGAACATGCAGCAGAAATTGCCCTATATTTAGCTTCTGCAGATGACTTAGATACACAATCTTACTTCTTACACTTCCAAGAGATAAGTGAATCCCCAAGCAAGACATACCATCTAGTAGTAGAACGTCGAGAGTCTGGACAGCCAGCCCAATCTGCATCACTATAGACAATCAAGTGAAGAGAAGAACCATTAGGAAAAAACAATCCACGATTAGGAGTCCCAAGTAGATAACTAATAATCTGACAAACAACTACCAAATGGAGATGTCGAGGTGAATCCATGAACTTACTAACAGTGTGGACAGCATAAGAGATATCAGGGCGCGTGATGTTGAGATAAATCAAGCTGCCAACTAACTTATGATATAAGGTAGGATCTGGGAGTAGTTCGCCTTAATCTTTTTTATACTTAACATTCACCTCCAGAGGAGTATCAACTGGAGTAGTATCTTCTAATCTCCCTAACTGAATTAAGTCTTGAATATACTTGTGTTGATTTAGAAATAAGCCATGTGGCTGAGACCAAACTTCCAACCCTAAAAAGTAGGTAAGATCCTCAAGATCCTTCATGTGAAACACATTATGAAGATGTTGCTGAAGTTTTTGAATCAATGGTCCATCCGAGCTAGAGATGATAATATCATCCACATAAACCAACAAAAATACTACTCCAGCATCGCCCTTGTGCAAAAATAAGGAAGCATCGTACTTACTTTGCTTAAAAGAAAATCCTAGCAAAGTATTATGAAATTTCTCAAACCAAGCTCAAGGAGCTTGTTTAAGACCATAAAATGACTTCTTCAATTTACATACAAATGTAGGGAATGAAATAGGCATACTAGATGGGAGCTTCATGTAGATATCTTCCTTTAGAGTGCCATGCAAGAAAGCATATTCAAGACTTAATCTTTTCTATACTTAACATTCACCTCCAGAGGAGTATCAACTGGAGTAGTATCTTCCAATCTCCCTAACTGAATTAAGTCTTGCATATACTTGTGTTGATTTAAAAATAAATCATGTGGCTGAGACCAAACTTCCAACCCTAAAAAGTAGGTAAGATCCTCAAGATCCTTCATGTGAAACACATTATGAAGATGTTGCTGAAGTTTTTGAATCAATGGTCCATCCGAGCTAGAGATGATAATATCATCCACATAAACCAACAAAAATACTACTAAAAATAAGGAAGTATCATACTTACTTTGCTTAAAAGGATTTGGCATAGGAAAGGGAATGAGCTCATCATGAAGAATTGAAAAACTAGATGAGATAGGATCGACATGAGAGAGAAAAAATTGCTAATGTTCAAAAAACACAACATTCCTGAAAATTCGAATTCTTCGTGCATTAGGATCGTAGCAAAGAAATCCTTTTTGAGCTGAACTATATCTAAGAAAAGCACACCGAACTGATTGAGCAGTTAATTTATGTCTTTCATGTGGTGGGAGATGAACAAAGCACACACAACTAAAGATATGCAAATCAGAATAGTTAGGTGTGTGACCAAACAGTATTAAATAGGAAGAAACATTATGTAAAACTGGTGTGGGCAATCGATTAATTAAATAGACAATAGTAACTAATGCTTCACACAAAAAATGAGATGGAACAGATGAATCAAAAGAAGAGCCCGAACCATATCAAGTAAATGTACATTACAATTATTTTCAACACGCTATCTAACTGAAAGTAAACTAGAGGAAAGGTTAGGAAAAACCAAAACATTTCGAATGATAGTAGAGACATCACCCACAGCAGAAATTGGTAGTGAACTACCACTTGTCGTGTGTATTTTGAGAGGACCATCATAGGACTGAAGATTATGTAAGGAATTGGAATTATTAGTCATATCATTTGAGACACCAGAATCTATAAGCCATGAATTAGGGGATGACTTTGTTTTACCTGAGAGGCCTAAAGTGGAAAAAGCAGAAATAATCATTTGTTGTACCATATTAGGAGTAAGAATAGTAGAACTGGAACCAGCAGGCACTGAAACATGAGTGGTGGCAGCAAGAGTTGTAAAAGAGGATGTACCTGACGAATCAACCAAGGTGGAATAGACACGCTTTTGCTTTAGAGGTGGTCGGATTGGGCAATCCTTGATAATATGTCCAGATTTTTTACAATAATTACAAAATTTCTTCGGAAAATGGGTGGCAATGTGACCAAAACCCTTGCAACTATAGCATTGTGTAGTGCTATAGTCTCGACCCTTTGATTTCCCTTGTGCTGTAAATGCCACTTGAGATGGAGGAGCCAACTACTGTTCCATTGTACTCTGAGTAAATAACCGTTGCTCCTCTCGAAGTAAATCACCCAAACAATCATCGAAAGAAGGAACTATATCTCTATTCATTAATTAAGAACGAACGAATTCAAAATCTGGATGTAGTTTCATAAGAAACTGATCCCTCCTACTGGTTTAATGCACTCTTTGCACATGAGGGAGACCAACGACAGTGACAGAGGAATACACAGTGTCAGTGTATTTAGCCCACAGATTTGAAGAACCAGAATAAAATTCCTCTATAGATAAGGCACCTTGAGAGAAATTAGCAATCTCAATTTCTAGCTAAAACCTTTTAGCAGAATTATTTTGAGTATAAATTCTTTTCAAATACTCCCACATAGCTTAGGAGGTTCTGTAGGGTCGAAAATTGAGAATGATGTAAGGCTCCTTAGAGCCTAAGATCCAAGAAATGATCTTGGCATCCTTACTTTCCCACTTAGACTTCTCCGTAGCACTTTCTGGGGCTGGAATATTGCCATCAATGTGACCCCAAAATTCTTTACCCTTGACAAGAAGTTGAAAATGAAATGCCCATGCAGAATAAGTTTTACCATTGAAACAAATGCACAAGGAATCAGATTTTTCAGATGCCATGAGAACAAACCTGTCAAATTTCGAGAGTAAAAAATGGCTAGACCTAGGAAATCACCACCAAACAGAGTTTCGAGAGCCAGAAACTGAGACAAAGATTGTCAAAAAATTCCCTGGTGGTCTGGACCGAGAGCACGAAAGTCACTAAACAGTCGAGTGCCAAAACAAGGCCACCCAATTGCCGAAAATAGTATAACTCAGCACAGAAAATGCCGACAGACTATGAGAACCCTGGTTGTCTATGATAAGTACGAAGGCACAAAAGTGCTGAGAATACCCAGACCAAGAATACAATCTCAGGAAAAAAAAATCACAGAAGGTAATTATGAACCTGCTCTAGATACCATGTCAGATTTGGCTAAATAATCCCTTTGAGGTGCTTCCTTCTCATTACATAGAAATAATTACAAAGATAAGATTGAGAATTCAAATTTGAATCTCAACAAACTAGATCTTTATGTCTATCTAATCTCAACAAACTACATCTTTATCTCTACCTAAACTAATATGATTTTATCTTATCTAAATATGTACAAGTTTAATTTAAATACAAAATAACTATTAAAAAACATATCCTATTAGGAGACTGCCTCATCTTAAGTAAAGAAAACTCTAGTTTCCTTTGATACAACATACCTTCATTGATCTGATAAGGATGGTTTAATTCTCCACCCTCCACCTTCTGGATGATTTCATGTACCTTGTTGTTGGTTCTGTATCCCCACTTTAGTTCCTCCAACCAGGTAATAATGAGTAAGAAAATAGTTGTTCAGGTCATATTTTCCTCCTCAAACAGTCTAGAAAGGGCATATGCTTCCCTATTCTCTTTGCCCTTATTGTATTCTATTATAAAGCCTATCCAAGCAATTTAGCTACATATTTTTGTTGTGCAGGTGTTCCAACCCTTTGATCCAACAAGTAACTTAAACTTTGGTGATCTTTCTTTACTATAAAGAGCCTACCAATGAGATAAGACTTCCATTTCTATATTGTTGAAATCAATGCAAATAATTCATTCTCATAGGTTGAGAGATGTTGAGTCCTTCGTTTCACAACTTGGCTATAGTAAGCAACAGGTCTCCCTTGCTACATTAGTACAACTCCTACTACTGTCCCAGAAGCATTACATTCGATAGTGAACCTTTGATTAAAATCTGGTAATGTCAGCATTGGGGAGCTGCTAGAAGGCCTCTTGAGCTTCGATACTCCATTTAAGCTGCCCTTTTTTAGGAACCGAGTTAAGGTAGCAGCTATTCTCCCATAACCTCTAATAAATCTTTGATAATACCCTGTTAATCCTAAGAATCCCTTAAGGGATTTCGAGGATGTTGGTTCTGGCCATTCTACAAGGGGCCTTAATTTTTCATGATCAGCTCTACCCCTTTAGCCGATATCAAGTGCCCTAGGTAAGCAACCTCTTTGCATCCAAAGCTGCATTTGGACTACTTAGCATAGAGTTAATGCTGTCTTAGTGTGTCTAGGGTCCATGTTAGGTGCTGTAAATGCTCATCATTGCTTTTGCTATGTACCAAAATATCATCGAAAGGCCTAAATATCTCATTCATTACACTTTGAAATGTGAAGGAGGCATTTGTTAGCCCAAAGGGCATAATAAGAAACTCGTAATACCCCTCATGTGTCCTAAATGCAGTCTTGGGAATATCCTGGGGTTTCACCCTATTTTTGTGATTTTCAAACCTTAAGTTCAGCTTAGAAAAATACTTAGCCACATGTAACTAACTCATCTAGAAGTTCTTCCACTATAGGAATGTGGTATTTATTTTTGATTGGTACTACATTTAGGACCCAGTAGTCTACACATCTTCCAAGACCCGTCAGCCTTCCTCACAAGTAGCACCAGGGAAGAAAGAATAAGGGTTTTGGCTTGGCCTAACAATCCATATCTCAGGTAATTCCTTAACTATTCTCTCAATCTCATCCTTTTGAAAGTAAGGATATCTGTAGGCCTAACAGACACTGGTTTAGCATCAAGTATAAGTGTGATAGCATGATCATGGCTTTTGCACGGGGGTAACCCTCTAGGTTCCTAAAACATATCTGTGTACTGCTTCAACAACGCCAAAATGGTTGGATCTGTCTCTTTGTTGCTTGTGTTTTGTTGTTTCAATAAACTGCAAGAGGAGGCCCTTCTATTCCAGCTTGTTAAAATGATTGACGGTGCCCTCTTCAATCAACTTAGCTTAAGTCAATTCCTGCAACACAACTGGGTTACCTTGGTAAGTAAATTTCATAGTAAGTTCCTTAACATTCCAAAGAATATACCCAAGGATTTGCAACCAATTGACCTCCAAAACTCTTAGGTCTTGTATCTTCCCTTCACTCACTACCATCTCCCGTTAGCCACTCTTACTTTAATTGTTTCGTGTATACACTAAAATTTGGGCTCTCCGTACAATGGCAAAATCTAAAAGAAGTTGTGGGTGCTTCATGTATCTACCAAAATGGTCAAACAATGTGGTCCAATCTTACCCTTGACCGTCATAGTATTTGGATTGAGGGTTCCTGTAATTGCATTTAAAGAGATTTCAGGATGTTCTACCAAGGTGAAGTTCTCAATATTCCTAATTCTCTAGTATCACCCTCAAGTGCCTCTGTTAACATCTCCTCATTTATTTGGACCCCTACTTCCTCAATAAAAAAGAACCTTGGATTTTGACACTTGTGTCCTGAGTTCCAATGGACATCACAATAGTAACACAACTCTTTCTCTCTACGATCCTTCATTTGATTATGTTAATTCTTTGCATATACACCACTCCCTTTTGTGGTATCTTATTCACTACTCCAACATTTGTAGAGTCTTTTAAGGATTCTTGGTTCTCCTGAGTGGGGTACTGCCTTCATACCTCTTTTACTAACTCTAATGTTTTCTTCCTGTAGTTTGGCCAAGCTCTTATTAGGCTATGATTAAACTAATGGGATTGAACATACGCACTGGAATCCTAAAGCCATCTCAAAGGTCACTTAAGAAACAACTAAGCTTGTAAATATCCGATAAGCCCCATAGCCCATTGGACAATGTTTTGAAACTAGACTTATATTCCTCTACTAACCCCATTTGTTTCAACCTAATAAGTGCCTCCATGGGATCACTGTAAGCACTGGGCCCAAACTTCACCAACAAAGCCTTCACAAAGACATCCCAATCAATCAAGTATCCAGACTCCTCTAAATCTTGATACCACACTAATGTCTAGGGGTGAACAGAAATCGACGCAACCGGCCGCCACCGATAGGAACCAATCGAAACCAACTGAGTCCGGTAGAGAACCAGTCGGCGTGCAATGGAAATTTGGAGGAATCAATGTTCAGCGGTTCGGTCTCGGTTTGAAGTTGGACCGGACCACTGAATTGGCCAATCAAATAAAACTATTTTTTTATATACCCTACTCAAAACGATGGAGTCATCTTCTTCTCCAGACTTTCTTCCCCGATTCAGTTTCTCCTATGCAACTCTCTCTCTCTCCCTCTCTCTCTCTCTCTCTCTCAGAAGAAGCTCGTCGTTAGGAGAACCAAACACCGACCAAGAACAATCGAAGTCGATGCGTTCAGTTTTCCTCCTCCCCGTCGACCAGTTACGATCAGTTGCTCCTCCCTTCTTTTAGACATTAGTCAACGTCAATTTTGCCCAAAAAGCATGCCAAAGGTGTCTGTTTTCACGCCTACTAATGCCTTCCCTTCCATGTGGAAGAAGGCAAGGCTCAACCTCTGCTGTGGTAATGTGTTGTAGTAAGAGAAAAAGTGAATTACCTTATACAACCATCCAATTGAATCTTCACCATAAAAGGTTGAAAATTCCAATCTCACATACTTGTTCTGCACCTCCACAGTTCACTCACCCTCATCACTATTCCCCTTGTTTATAGAGGTTGATTCCCACACTGATTATAGTGATTTTGCTTCTACAGTTCCAATATAAGAGCTGCGAGTTGACGCAATACCCCATTTGACTCACGTTTGAGAGCCATTATCTCAATTTCTAATGACTTGAACTGTGACTCAATGGCTTGTTTGAAGGAATTGAGCCCCTCCTGGAGTTGATTCAAACATGTCCCTTCCACCATGATAGCACAAGAAGCTACACAAAGATGACCTCACTAATACCAGTTTGTTACACTTCTCTATTTGTTAAAGAGAAATTGTAGGAAAGAACAAGGAAAAACCCAAGTCCAGGTTGGGGACCTCCAGAAAAAAGAGAGAGAAAGGGTTGTAATACTTGATAATTTGTCAGATAACCTCCAATTACATAGCTATGCCCCTATATACTAGGGCAAGAAATAACAAACATAACAAACTCTTGACATGTTTCTAAAATATTGGTGGAAAATAAAAGAACCCAGAAATAATGTCTTAATAGTACTAGGCCCTAACAAGGTAATTATTCTAAAGGCCCAATAGAAGCCCTAAACCAACTCGTCAACTGATGGTCTGAGCCCTAACCTAGTCTCGCCCAAGCCCCCAGTCTTGAAGCCCACGATCCACAACCTTCAATCAAAATTGACCTCCAATACTCAATTTCCCTAATTCCATCTCCTTCCCCGTTTCCTCTCTTCTCCTGCTCCTACTACCGTCGTGCCTCTTCCCTAGTAAGGGCCAGCGGTGTGACATGCTAATAGGAAACTAAATCCTAGAATTATTAGGAAACCGAAAAATAGAGAAGCCCTAAAGATACTGGGGAAAGCCATAAATAAACTAAAATTTACAAGGAATCCTGGTTAACTTGTCCTATATCGCATCATCAAAAATAAAAATAATAACATCCATGCACATTACGGCTACAAAGCTATACAAAAGTAGTTCATTCATTGTTCTTGTTTGTCAAGAAAACTCAACAAAAATCCACTCACAATCCGTCGTGCTACAGGATTCGGAATACCTCGACATAATCGCCCATCAATGTATGCCAGCATGCCTGACAACACAAACTTGCCAACTTCCCATTTCCATAGGAATTTTACCTTCTGGGGGTCATCTTCAGTGGGGCTTGCGGGGACTATTTCTTTATGATTGTCACCGTCTGATTCTCTTTTCCATTTGATGTTTGCCATAAACTTATTTGCTTGCTTTCTCAACATGCGGATTGCAAAACTCACAAATAGGTGTTCACACAACGTCAGCACTGTCGGTCCAATTTTCCATTCCTGTGGCAAAGATTTCCTTGCTTAAGTATTTTAAATGGATGACGGGATGAACGTATGTGCACATTGATCACAACAGGATGAATGAGTTTGAATGCTAATTATAAATTAAATCTACTAGCCAGGCTAAAAAAGAGAGAAATAAGGTAATTAATATAAATGCATAGAAAAATGTGAAGGACGCCAACATTGATGCCAAAAGTGAAACTTCTGTTACAGGTTTACACTTTCTCCTCTCAAGTTTTGGCTCAGTAACCAAGATTTGTCCTGCCGCCACAAAATGAACCATATATATGATGATTATCAGGAAATTCGTGCTCCTACAAGTATAAGAGTTTTTGCCAAGAGATCTTTTAAAGATGCCAGTATTTAATGCATGACATGCACATAATAGCACGTATCTATAAACAAACTGCTCAGATGACATCTTCAACATTAATATCATAAAAAATAATAATAATAAGGTTACGGTTTATGTCTAAACTACCCAAGTTTCACTTAACAGCCTAATGTGAAACGTAAGTTGTAATTTGTGCCCTTGCTAAAATCTAACTACTTAAAAAAAAAGAGGAAACAGAGGCACACATGAATGGATGCAATTACCCTTTCTCGTCGAATATGGTGCAAGGGGTGAGAAGTAGTTGAAGAATCTCCTTTTAACAATGCCTTGCTCATAAGGAATGCTTTCACACGGTCCACAATCTCCTCAATGAGCGAACTGTTTGGGGGTAGGTTTTTCAGGAACACCTGGACACATAATGCGATATGATCAGGAATCGTGAACTTTAAGCAAATCAAATATTTCATAATTAGGCATGCCAGGCATGTCTTTTACTATTAGCCCAATGTACAAGAATCAATAGAAAATGTAAATTCCTTATGATCCAGAATATCCGGATCTACAGTGTTTGGTCTCCACCAAAAAGCATTGCCCTTGGTATTAAGCTGGAGATAAGCAGACTCAAACTGCTGACATCTTCCACAGGGTAAACCACCACCTCCCAGGCCCCCGATTAATTTTACCATAAAGGCAAACGATAGACAATAACTCTCTGGGGAGTGTTACAATATGAACACCAACACCCCAACCTGGAGCCAATGACCCACTAAGACATCCCTGAGCAGCAGTTGAACGGGCAAATGAATAGTTCATTATCTAATGGAATTCTCCATTCCAATACTCCATTGAGAGTTACCAATATTTATCAAATTTGTTCATAGAAATGGAAGGGACGCTATTGGTGCTATCAGTTAAAGGAAACAGAGCCCAACTGCGAGCATTTTACAGGACAGTCATTACAAGATCAAGGTTTCATTTGAAAAATTGATAGCATTTTTATGCAGCCTCGAAAATATTTCCCCCCTTCAATAAATTACCTGATTGTCAATGACTCTGACTCTAAGATATTCTTGTCTATACAGAGTATCCAACATAGCTTGCAGGTATCCTTCAATATATAGCTGTAGTAATCAAAACAACCAATCAGTAATTGATTTCAGAAATAAAGACTTCTAAAAAGTCAAAGAGACCTAGCTTCTTGTAGATACTTAACACATACATATAACGTATACACTACAAAAATAATTTTCAATTATGTTGCACGAATGGAAATGCGCATTAATATTTTACCCTTAAAACCTGGCTCATTATAGTCTGCTTGGTGATTGGGGTCCCATGGTCTTTCGTTAGAAATACCATTAAAAATTCAGAAGGCTGGCTAGCTTACTGGATTAGTTGGTACAACATGTTACCAGCAAAGAGGAATATGTAAACTAAACGTGGCACTAAAGCATCAATAGGGTACGGAGGGGTTATGCAACATAAATAAATATATAATTAAAACAAGAGAGTAACACACTATTACAAAAACTTTCCTGCCACCTAGATTAATGAAAAAAGGTGCACCCCAAAGAAATAGAAACAATTCCCACTAATTATGTCACGTGACATATGTTAAACAGATTTTACCTCATCAACCCCAGGACTGTGATCAAGTTTGATCTTTCGATCTGGACCACCTTCCATCAAAGCAGTTCCTAAAAATGATGGCTCCATAGCCAATTTCAATATTCCTTGACGAAAGCCACTTACCTTAAAAACAACCATGGGCAGCCAGAAAGGCAATGTAAGCAAGCTAATCAAAAAAATATTACAAAATGCTTATTGTGGTACTCAATAGTGGAGAAGATTAATTGCACCATTCCATTAAAACCACTTGTTTCTGATCCTCTCAGAACAGAGTCTGATATTTCAGTTACAGCAGCAAAGAGTACATTAGATCCCGCTGTTCTCAACTGCAGAAAACACATTGATAGTTTTTGTGAGTGCAGAGTCAACAATATCTGATAATTAAATAATATCGAACTTACAGTTTTTTCTAGATCACCAAAGTAGCGTTTTGTCCCAGAGAACCCTTTACCATCAATACACTTACGGATGAGTTTAAATGTACCTGTCCCCAATAGCCAAAGCAGCAGAGAGATATTACAACCAGACCTTCTCAAATAAGATAACATAGAAGTCATGAACGAAGTGTTTGTGTTTGAAATGAGCATCTAAAGAAATTACATGGCATATCATGTTCAAGTGCACATCTTTAGGAAACAGGTATGTCAAAATGACCTAGATCTGAATCTCTTTGATATCTATAAACTTAATGTTAGCAACAGGACAAACTTATAAAAAAAGACGTAGGTAAAAGGACATTACATTTTGAAGTAATATTTCTATAAGATCTAAGAAGAAAGCACATAACTGGAAGCTCACTAAAATCATTAATTGTTCAGGCATAATCGAAATCCCACTTGATGGGCAACCTCTAAAGATAAAAAACTCGGTACTTACTGTCTTCATTCATTTGTAGCATGGATACTTCTAGAGGGGACTCGTATTTGTATCAGAAACAATTTATTTCAGATACTTCCTCATACACAACTGGTAACTCATAAACTAGTCCCAATCACTGAATAACATCTCTGAGCACGGAAATGTATCTGATACTCACAGGATACTCTTGTACGAGTCTCAGATACATCTTCACCAATCCGATATTATCTTTCCCAAAAGTATAGAATTGAAATATATTTATAAATGATAACATAGGAACTGTACGAAGGGACCATGTCAGATGTTTAAACTAAAATATGATTTACCATTGAATGCACGATCATTTTACTCCACATAACCAAAGATATCCAACAATTTAACAAAGTTGATGATTTCTATGTTATATATTTTTTATAAGTATTTCTAAGTTATATATTAGGGGATCCCTATCAAAGCATATCCCACTTTTGGAGAAGAATTTCCAGTGACATATTTGAATTTATATCCGTGCTTCCTAGCAGCTCAGAATATCCAAACTTATTGATATGGCTTAAATATTCACTATTATGAAAAGGGGAACGTAACAATACTAGATTACTTACCAAAATAGAATAAGGATGAGCGAGTGAAAAAAGAGTGGAGAAAAAGTACCTAAAGTTAAACCTGGAAGATTCGTCAATCCACGGGAAGGATCAAAGAAAACATCAAGAGAGGATGAAGACAAATCATCAAATATAGAGACAAAACCCGGTGGAAGCAATGGGCTTCCTTTTGCGATATAGATGGCCCTCATGACATACCTGGATGATCAAATCAATTTTCATTAATGGCTTAACAAGGAAAACACTGAAGGAAAAAAAGGTACACGGAATAATAGGCTTACCATGAATAATGTTGTGCACATCTGATACATAATTCACGCATCGTTATCAGAGCATGGGTAACCAGCACTCCATTGAGCTCAACAACTTTATTTTTTATGGGAGGCACCTAAAGAAGTTGAAAAATGTGGGGGGTCTCAAACGAAGAAAGAATGCGCTTATAAAAGGACAGCATAGAAATGAATCAAGAATTTAAGCGTGACATACCTTTACCACACTATGCAGTAAGGACCTTAAAGTCTCCTGGGCTGAGCTATAACTAGAGAATGATTCCCCAGGAAGAAAATTTGCAAAAATCTACAAAAACAGATACAAAGACAGGGGAGATTCCAAATATTTAACAATATGGAGTAGAGACTCAGAATCACAGTCATGAAGCTAATAAGAAAAAGCATCACACCTTGATTGGATGGATCTCAAAATGGTCAAAGTAAAACTGCCGGCTATGAGAAGTAGAGTCACTGAGAGATGTTCTCCAAAATGGGACGATTCTCATTAATGTCTCCTCATCAAGGTTCAAATCAACTGGCTGTGTAGGACCAAGTCAGAGAATCAGAGCTAGAACAGCTAAATATGCATACAAATGTTATATCAAATCTTTTTCATAGCATTGACAGTGACGATGTGTCAGAAGCATATTATTAATTTTCCTACAAGTGACCAAAAAACAAAAGAAAGGTCAGACATGCACTGCCAGATTTTTACCTGCAAAACTATAGATGAGTATTTTACTTGTATAACATTGGAACTTGCAGAAAGCAGCACAAAATCAACTCTCAGTACACAATCATTTGGGTTGCTATCGTCTAACTGATGCCTGCGAAGCATTGCTGCAAAAGGAGCTCCTACCCACTTCTCCTCTAAAGACAATGACTGGATTGAATACAAGGCACTATTAATATAATAATTTGATGGAAATAATTACCCAAGACCATAAAACTTTACAGAGTTGAAATAATAGGCCTTGTAGGGAAGATATCAAGCATATGGAATCATTACCTGTAAACTGATCTGGTTATATTTGTACCGATCAGTAAATGCAGAATCCAAATTGATATTCCCAAGCCTCGCAATTATGATCGGGGAATAAACTGGCAACTCACTCTCGTCTCCATCCTTCAGAGAAACATAGAATTTTAAATCAAAACTATAAATACCAAGAAAAAAATTATAAAAACTCAAAGTTGAAAGTTGTTCATCGAAAATGAAATTTATGCCATTAGAGCCTGCACTCAGAACAACAATAGAGCATTGTATTCAAAGGCAAAGTCCTATCTGCTATGGCCTTAAAGTGATATGATCAAAATTATTGAAGCAACCTGAACGCTATTGTATGGGCTGGTGCACATTTTCTAAATTATCTTGAGCTATCTATTTAGTCATTTATGCTAGAGAACTGTGTGAATAAAGTATCAACCTCTCAGGTCCAAGCAGTAGTTTATATATAAATGTATATGTGATCATCTATGCCCAAAAAATTATAGTAAAAGAACAAAGGAATCAAAATGACGCAACTACACAAAAAACAAAAAAAAAAATTATGGTTTGGGGGGGAGGAATCGATACACTATCTATAACAGAGAATTGGGCTTACCTGCTTTCCACGTTCAAGTAGGTGGATTGCGAAATGGGAAACTCTTAGTTGAATCTTTGTGCATGATTGAAACACTGCCTCTCCCTTGTGACTACCGGAGATAGAGATTCGTAAAACCCGCGTGGGACCATCTGCATATACTTCGTAACCCACTTCCACCGTCTCCACGCCATTAAATTCACCAAAGTTGTTCCTCTGGTCCCCAGAACTTTTATTAAAAAATAAATTAGATGCCAATCCTCTTTGCTGCCTAAATTTGTAGAAAGGCTTCCATGGTCGTACCTTATCCAAATTAATCTCACGCACAACACTATCTACAAGAATATCAGATGTCATATTTACTTTTATAATCCATAAACCCAGTAATTTATTGAACCTGCAATCTGATTATACAAGTGATACACGTTTATGTTTCATGCACACTTCTAAATGTGTTGCTCCATGTCATTCACAGCAAGGTTCATGGAAGTATGATTCATCAACATGTCCCACAAAATAAAGGAAGAAGGTTTTGTTGGGTGGGAATTTTCAAGTATAAGCCATCAAGTATATTTTCACATTGGTTTAATACTCTTAAACTTTTTTTGACAAGTAAAGATTTTAGGCTTGTTAATTAAAAAAACAAAAATAAAATTAAGCAATCACAGAAAACACCAAGACTTGAGTGGTTCGGCTTAAAAAGCCTACATTCACAATAAAGAAATTCACTAAAACCAAAAGACGAATGGGATTTTTTACCAAAAGAAACTAACTCCCTAACCAGAGACATATCTAATAAAAAGAACACCCTCTTTCTTATTTGCTGCGTGCTGTGGCCCTCTATTCACTTGTGGCTCTCTCAAACCTAAGCCCTCTCTTTTCACTTGTATGAACAAGAAGCCTCTTCTCATATATTTTCTAATAAAGTACTTATAAAAATATATATATATTTTCTAATAAAGTCACCAACTACCAGATATATTAAACACCTAATTCACTCTCAAATCTCTCTTTTTGATACGGTCTTTCCTCAATCTTGCGCATACCTTTAATCAATGGCCCATCATGTCTATATATATTGTTGGCTAAAGAAAGAACACGAATTGTTGCTAAAAACCTATTTTATCTAGGTCTTTTGCCTTGCAAATTGGTGAATTAAATGCACTTGAAGTTGTGCATGTTAATGAAAAAGAAAGGAAGGCAATCCTATAGAGAAATGATGAGAGATTAGAATGTCATGTTATAATACAAAATTTATGCAATCTTATGCCTAATTCAAGCCATGTGTCAATAAATCTCCACCTCGGCTTGAATTCCATCAAATCCGACCATATGAATCTTCTTTTCACTTGTATGAACAAGAAGCCTCTTCTCATATATTTTCTAATAAAGTACTTATAAAAATATATATATTTTCTAATAAAGTCACCAACTACCAGATATATTAAACACCTAATTCACTCTCAAATCTCTCTTTTTGATACGGTCTTTCCTCAATCTTGCGCATACCTTTAATCAATGGCCCATCATGTCTATATATATTGTTGGCTAAAGAAAGAACACGAATTGTTGCTAAAAACCTATTTTATCTAGGTCTTTTGCCTGCAAATTGGTGAATTAAATGCACTTGAAGTTGTGCATGTTAATGAAAAAGAAAGGAAGGCAATCCTATAGAGAAATGATGAGAGATTAGAATGTCATGTTATAATACAAAATTTATGCAATCTTATGCCTAATTCAAGCCATGTGTCAATAAATCTCCACCTCGGCTTGAATTCCATCAAATCCGACCATATGAATCTTCTCCAAACTGTCTCCCCCAAAACCCATTAGGCTATCACAAACCATGAATACCAACCAAGTCCAAGTAATGCTTGAACTATAGGCCTAGAACCTCTAAAGATAGTAGAATGGCTGAACCTGTCAATGTACTATCCAAAGAAAGTAGAGGCCATCAACCATGTTACCTTCCATCAAAACCAACGAATCTTTGCAGACTATGATAACTCCATCTTCACTAGATTACCAATAACAAATGGGAGTTAAAAAAATCAAATATGATACATGCCGAATATCACTTGAGTTCCCACAATCCTGTCATGAATCCCTAAGCGGATTGCAGCAATCCAAACAATCTCACTACTCATTTCGACTTATGTCAAAGCTGAACTACCATGGATCGACTCATAGGCAATAAACCAATCTTTTTCAAATACACAAAATGTACAAACTGAATCAAGGACCCATATAGCTAAAGCGACCTCTAGACATGTTGAATCCAGGAGGGTCTTTAAACCATCAGAACTTACTTTGACGAGGCTAGCTACACTAGCGGAACTCCTTTCCTATTTTTTAACTTCAGCACTCAACCTTATGATGATCAAATTTGCAATAATAGTAACACT
The DNA here is from genome assembly GCF_018687715.1 of Carya illinoinensis. Classification (NCBI taxonomy): domain Eukaryota; kingdom Viridiplantae; phylum Streptophyta; class Magnoliopsida; order Fagales; family Juglandaceae; genus Carya; species Carya illinoinensis. Next base: position 4,026,979 of record NC_056752.1, read on the forward strand.
TCCTTGTTAGAAAGACTTTTGTTTGAGCCTTCACTAGAGGAATTCTCAACAAATAAACCCTCAATCTGATTTTCACTACTTTTCCCATATATTTTTTTTTTCCCAACTCCTTAGAATTCAAAACAAACTTAACATACCTAAGGACATGATATCCCTATCACACCTCATCAAATTAACAAAATTATCAAAAGGGTCAGGTAGAGAACATCACAAAATTAAGGTCCCGTCCTTATCATCAAGCTTAATATCAAATTCCTCAAACTCATTTTTTTTTTTTATATAAGTAAAAATGTATTAATATCAATAGGCGTAACCAATTACACAGGGTGTATACAAGAGAAAACACCTAGCCCATAATAGAGAGCCCCTAATGAACACAGCCCGAGAGGGAGAAATTAGAAACCTATCCAATAGACACCAAGCCCGAAAGGTACAAAACATGCCTCCCCAAAGCAAAGCAAATCACTGTAACTACCCCAACCCTTGTTTCCCACAAGACTAATACTCCACCCAAATGATCCTACAAGGACGGAGTAAGGCTTCATACTCCTGCCCTCCCTCTAGTCCTCCCTCGACTTGTACTACCTCCGTTTGCATTGTAGTTGATTGCCCAAGAAAGGCGCTTTAACTCCCTACTCTTCTTAAATCTTGATTTTGTGTCAAGTGAGTGACCTGCCTCAATTGCAATGAGTACTAAGTAGTGCTATAAATTGGTTGTCAAATCCTCCACATGTAGTCCCCACACACTACTGTATCTCGTTAACCTTTTGCAAAACCTCAATCCGATGATGAACCAGCTATATTGTTTATCGGAGGAAGAGATACCAAGGGGACAACATCTTCCCCAGACACAGGTCCCAACTGTACACTAGGCCTTAAACATTCCTCCTCACAAGGCACCAATGACAAACCCATATTTGCCCCCCCACAATCTCCTGCATTCAAATCCAGTACCTCCTCAACAACTCCATTGTTACTGTCACAAGATGTCTGAATAGATACTGACAAATTGGTATCTTGCAGCATTGGAGGTTTTGGGTTGTTAGCAAGTCTCAGCAATACATCAAGTTCCTTCAACCCCGGGGTGGGTGTCGTCGTTTCATCGACAAGAACACTAATTGGCGGTGCGCTGCCACCCAGCGACCCTTTATGTACAACTTCGACGAACCCTACATCTCCCTCAGACCTCGGCCTTACACTATTTTCCTCCAACTCCGGCATGGGTGCCATAGTTTCTTCAAGTAGAACACTGACCAAGGGTGTAACACTGACTATCAGCCTTTTGTGTCCCCTATGGCAGAGGGCATTCCATTTCAGCCTTCTCTATGCCAATACCCGATGTAGAACCCACTTTGAATGACCCGATTTTCCTTTTGACCTGCCACACTCTTCTGGATCTGGTTATAGGGACTGGGAGGAAACCGATTTTCCATTTTCCTTTATCTGATTTTAAAAAATTCAGGCCTATCAGGCTCATTTATTATAGCCTTGTTGCCTCTAGCTGAAAGCAAGTCTATTTTCGTAGACAAAAAAGCGACCACTGCATTCAACTTGACAAGCTGGGTTTCCATCTCCTTTAGTGTACTGTGCATCTCTTTTTCAGCCTAACTGCCATACTCCTGCTGGTTTTTAATTGAACTCGTGATAACAGTTTTTCATCGAAATGCTCAAAGAAGGTGTACATTCCTGCATCTTAACTCCCAAACTTTTTGAAACTCCAGACTGTTTCTTTGTCAATTATTTCTTGCAAAACTCCACTTGAAAGACACAACAGAAGTGCACCACACAATTTCTCTTCAAGTTATACTAGATCTTCTTTTGCAATGTTAAGCCCACCTTATCATCTAAAACCATTGCCAAAACTTATTGTTGCAATAAAGCATGCATCTTGATGCACCATAAACTAAAACTATTCTGACCATCAAACTTTTCTAATTCTACTTTGTAGTAGCCATCCCACAAAAGAAGCCTACACTCTTATACCAGTTTGTTGGGATAAACAGAGATATTAAGATAATCAAGAAATAGAAAAAGAAGAACAAAACTCAGCAATCACAAAACCACTAAGATTTAAGTGGTTCAGCTTAAAAAGCCTACATCCATTAATGGAAATTATCAGAAAGAAAATCACCAAAAGCACGTGAATGGTGATAAAATACTCAACCCAATGCCCCAATTTCTACCAAGAGTGACAATTTCTATAATTTTCTCCAATTCATGAGATATCTAAAGAACAAGAACATCCTTTTTTTGATTTTTTGACAAGTGAAAAAATACCTTTTTCAACACTGCAACACTCTTTTATCATGCGGGCCAGTTGATCTCTTAAATTAGAAGTCTCCTTTCTCTTTTCTCTAGAGTGTTGACTTCACTGAAGTGATTGCGTATGAAATGCATATAACACCAAAGCCACACCCAAATCTCGACACACTCAAATCTCTCTTTGCCACGCTATCTTTTCTCAATCTTACGCAGACCTTCAATTAAAGGCCCATCATGTCTATATATATTGTTGGTTGAAGAAAAGAAGACCAACTTGCGGCCAAAAGAACCTATTTCATCCAGGTCTTTTATTTTGTATATATGAATGACAATGAGGCATTGCAGCGTGATGTACTATACCAATATTCATGCACCCTCATCCCTAGTTCAAACCAAATTTCACTAAAACCAGAACAGTCTCACATATGGCACCAACAGTGATACTTCATTCAACCCCAAGGTACAAAAGATCAAACTATGGAATGTTGACAATTTAGAAATATTACCAGTTTTTCGTATGTAAAGGTTTGATTAATCAAGACCTTTTCAGTTTTCACATACGTATGCAGATACGATGCCAAAAAGGGTAATCGACCTTCTAGCTTCTTGGCAGCATCCAGGGAAACCCTTAGATTGCAACAGTGTGGAAGATGGTCCCAATTTGTCTATAGTGGTGTATATGGAGGGAGAGGAATGCAAAAAGCTTTGAAGATCGAGAGCATTCAATGGATGAGTTTAGAAGTTTATTTTTCAGTACTTTACTCCATTAGTCGGTTGTAATTGATTTAACGGCATGTCTTTTCATGACGTCCTCATATTGTTAAACTCGCATGCATAGGCGACGCTCTTGTATATGTCCCGTATACTCAAGCCTTTGTCTATTTTATGCAACATAAAATTTTGTTTACCGATAAAAAAAGAACATATGTATGCTCGAGTAGCATACCTAAGTCCACATGATATACATAGGGCCACAACAAATGGTCAAAAAATCACCTTGATCGATTTTGATGCATAAAAAACAGCATTAACCCTGGGTATAATAGTCTCTAGACCGTAGAGTACTGCTAAGTGATCACTTCTGCATGGAAACTACATTTGGAAATTGATTACCTAGGTGCCACGAAAATCAAACGAAATAAATCTCTCTAGATTTCCAAATTTGCAACAAAAATGTCATATCATACCAGAAAAATTCCTAAACTTTAACAAAGAAAAGCAAACCGGAATTTGAACTATTTACATACACCAAATGCTTGATTTGAACTTCCGTGAAATTTTATTTCTAGAATCCAGATAGTGGCATTAGAAAATCCTGCTATTAGATCTGTAGTGATAGTACAATTGCATGGCAAGGTCACTACAAGAAGTGGCCAGAACAGTATAGACCATGACAACAACCTTGACTCCATTCAACAGTTATCTTCCAAGAGATATGAAGCTCTATAAGCTTCATCTCAAAGTTGAATACCAGAGAGAAAATACAAATAGTGGGACCTAAGTGTTAAAAAACTCTCAAGCATCAATGAAAATTGAGATTCTCTTCAGTACCCCTTTTTTCTTTTAACAAAACAGAAATATCACTTAAGGTTTGTCACTCAAATGGGTGTAAATAGAGCAGTAATACTATTGCAATTTAAGATAAACAAAAAGAATCTAACTAGTTTAATTTTCCAATTCTCTATTATATCGAGCCATTACTCTGATTCTTTGTATTGCATACGGCATTAGTCCAATCCATTGTATTGTATACAACATTAGTCAATCCTTTGTAGAGACATACTCTTATCTACGAAACCAAAGAGATTAAAACTATATTGATACACACAAAATCTTGCGTTTCAGCATCTACACGTATACATAAAACACAGAACTCTGACATCACACCACATCCAACATTATTAAAGATTGATGCCCACATTTTGAAGAAACGATTATCCATATACCGTAGTATTCTACCTGATATATACACAACCGTGAGATGGAAAACTACTTGCCTGTTAAAAATGAAAAACAGATCAAGCTTTTTTTTTTTTCCTTTTATAATAATTAAGTCAAGTTGATTCTGCAATAGAGATGAGCAATGCCGAGAGCTAAGAATCTCCTAAACGAGTCACATATATGTATAATATTTTATTAAAAGTTGCATAGATAACTTTTACGGAACACAAGCATGCAATGCTAAGATGGATTGCCCGAGTAACATGATATGGAGCTGTTTCAGAAATCCAAGGTGACGTATGTCTCCACCATAGTGATTAATCATTCTAAACTTCATTCTTAACCAAATTATCATGAATAATTTTCTCAAAAAAAGGTCATGAAAGAACCAAATTAATAGGATAAAGTGAGTAACGTATAAGAGATCGATGATTACCACTGATTTGGACAACCAGTTTATGTGGAAGAGTCAAATCATCCCAGACATAATTCACACTACGGCTGGGTTCTAGAATCTCTGTCTCTATTGATTCCTGCAAAATTTCCAAGTGAAAATAAAAATAAAAAATGTAAATTACACCAATCTCTCTCAAGCTACAACCCAACTTGAAATTACCATCAAACTATCAATTTTGGCAATAACCCCCTCAAACTTCCAAAACATTGTAATCCACCCCGTGTAAAAAATTGGACATAAACACCCTTGATAAAAAGATTAAAATGGCTAAAAATAAAAACAATAATAAAAAAAAATGAATCAAAGTTAAAGAATTCAATAATCATTCTATAACAAAAAATAAAAAACTTCTTTTAAAAGCTTTCTTCACTTTTTAAACTTCATTTACTTTTTTGTTTTTTTTAAAGTGTACATTTTTTAAGTTGATAGGTATTTTGACTTTTTTTGACAAATTTAAAGGTAGTTTTGTCTTTTTAAGGGAAATGAGGTCCATCTCACAATTTCCAGGTAGTTTGAGATAGGGGTGGGCGGCGGGTCACCCACCCTTGCCCTAGCTTGACAAGCCGCCTGCCTAAGTGCTGGTGCCGCCGCCTCCCCCTGGGGGGGGGGGGGGGGGGGGGGGGGGGTGTGGTGTACCCCACCCACCCGCATAATATATATATAAGCATTTTTTTTTCTTAAATCCAGCATATAAAAACTCAAAACCCTAAAAATCTTTCTCCACCCACGGCCAAGCTATGGAAGTGGGTCACAGCCAAGTCGTGGTCTACAACTATATGACCCACAATGACGGCTTGGTCATGGGTCTCTACTCAAAGAACCACAACTGTGGCCATGAATCTATGAGTTTTAAGACACAACCTTTGTTGTGAGTCAATGAGTTGGGTCTCTGTGTTTCTCTGCACAAATATGTAGAATTGTACATATATATGAGATTTTTTGTTGATTTTGTGCAATTATTTGATGGAATCGCGATTTTGGATCTTTGTGCTTCTGTGCACAAATATGTAGATCTATGCATCGATCTGAGATTTTTTGTTGATTTTATGTGATTATTGGATGGAATCGCGATTTTGTGCTATGGATGTACAATTATTGTGTTTTGGTATTCTGTTGGTGGACGGGTGGGTGGACAGACGGTGGTGTCAATCCGCCCACCCAGCAAGTGGATGCGGACAGTCAAAGATGTGGGCAGGGATGGGGTCAATATAGCCACCCCGACTAGGCGGGGACAGGGTGCTGGGGGGTGGGTAGCACCACTTGTTTGAGAGGACAATTGCCAAAATTGATAGTTTGGGGTGCGATTGCAAATTGGATGATATTTTGAGGGGGACTATGTACTTTTTCCCCTAAAAAATACAGAAAATTAACATGCAGATTACATTTCCAATCTGCACCAACTAGATTAGAAGATGATAAAAAAGGAAAACGGAACAACAGCACAACCTTTTGGTAGTAAGTTATAGCTACATCTTGCAAGCAATTTTCAATTCGATATGGTAGACTGACATCTGGAGGTTTCTTGAAGTGCAGAACAAGAGAAGAACCTTCTTCTACGACATGAACAGCTGCAAATTCTGTTATATGTACTGCTGCTGCAGTGGATTGATTTGATTTGTTTTTCCTGAACTTCAGGAAAAAGCGTCCTAAGGAAGCAATACAAACTGGCCCTGACCAATTAAGTTCAGAATCATTCAATTGAAACTGGATGTATAGTAACAAGTCATCATTAGCATTTCTGTGCTTTCTAATAAAATTCTCAAATAAACTGAACTCTGTCCCCTTGCTAACTCCATTCCGCAGCTGTAAAGTTATTCTCTGTTTGCTGCTAACACAGATCATGCCTGTCATGTCATCCTTCATAGAGACAGAAAGCAAGGGAGGGAAGGATAAGAACATGCATAACAGAAATCTACACGGACGTGAGCTCAAGCAAAAGGCACCTCCACTAATATATTGAGAGCAAACCTGTAAATGACATTGACGGACAGTGATACTTTCATCTGATTCATTTAATACAACATAACGTGGGACCATGGTCACATATTGAGATGGCAAATCTACTTTACTTGAAAGTGGCCCCATGGACACCCCAAGCTTTGTAGTAGATTTGACTCCAGATCCTTCTTCTACTTCCAAGCTTATCTCTGTAAGACCTGATAATGCATCCAAGTCTAGTAGTGACTCTGATGCACAGTCTTCTAACAATTTGAGCTGCACTTTGTTAGATCTAGCAACAGAGGGTACATAAGATGACCATAAGACAGAATTGGAATGCTTATAAAGTCTATCAAACTTTAGGGCATACGTAGAAAAAATGGAACTCACACATTCATAAAACCATTGTGAATAAATTAGCTTACTTTAATAACCATGATTTAATTGACTTTGGAGGCACAAGTAATCCCAACTCCAGAGGTATGTTGGAACCAGACTTCCCAGCTTCATCCCTGCATATACATATATTTATGGGTATCAAGATAGTCAGCAACCTAGAGTGATGCTCAAATTTAACTAATCTCAAATGCAGTGACTACCTTGATAGAGGCTTCTTATCAGGTGGAAAGAAATAAAGAGAAAAATCAGTATCATTTTTCAGGGCATATGATGTAAAAATAGCAGCCTGCAAGTAAATACCAAGATAAGATTTCCAACAAGGCATCTAATTTACACAATGAACCAAGTAGAAATAATTAGGAAATATATGTACAAGTTATTCAGTATCCAAAAGAGTGATAAATAGGCAGAAAGCACCCATCCAATTTTAATGTTGATGCTCTTTTGATCACAAAAATATCAAGTGAACACTAAAAGCAAATGTTGCTGTAGCATAACCTCTAATATGCCTCGGTCCCCTCGAGACAATCTTAAGGTAGCACGATACTTTCCACCACCAAAATCCAGATCAATGTCCAGATGATGGGCATCAATTTTCTGCTTTTGTAACTTTTTGACCCAATCACCACTATTCACTGGTTTGCAGCTTGTATCAAAAGCAGTTAAAGTGACAGTGAAGAAAATAATGGCAGGATTAGCATAAAGATCACATGTTGAACCACATGATATGGTTGCTTCTTTCCCGATGTTTTCATAGCCACGAGTTGTACATAAATCTGCACAAGGAAAAGTGATAAATGGTTATGAGCCCAATCAGTAGTAAACTGAGAAATATTTATCAGTCCATGAATTTCAGCTTACCTGTTTCACTCAAAACAACATAAATCTCTGTGTGTAATAAATTGGACACCTGTATGGTCGGAAGAAGAAAAATTTCCTTTTGTTCTCGTAAAGCAACGGGTAAATCCCTATTTTTAAACCCATCTCTGAATGTATCAGAAGATACGACAGGCACATCTCTTCCAATCCTCTGAATCAAAAAATGAATGCTTGCAACATCTGAACCGTTGGATTTGAGAACACAGCATGCTGTACTGAAGGAACATTTTGCAGATCCAACAAATAAAGCCTTTCGGACTCTATAGCTTAATTGACCCAAAATTCCAGAGAGACGAACTGCCTTCCCACCTTCAAGATCATCTGACCACTCCACTGAAAGGGAATCCTTAGAATTTGTTGAGCCATCTGAAAATTCAGGTCTGAAGGAAAATAAGAAGTTACCTGCACATCAGTGGTCAACGAGGCTGATTTCAGGCAATAATATAATTATCAATTAAACTTCTACTATCAATCTTGAAAAATTATTGTGTCATTTTGGTCAGCAGCAAGATAAAAACTCTAGACCTTACCCCCCCTCCTCCAACAAAACCTTCTTTTCACAGTCACCTTCAATCTTTTGCCAGTGTGCTACACCAACTTTGGAATCTCCCAATATTTGTTTGTCATTTTTTTTGAAATACTATTATTAAATTGTGCAGATTCCTTAAATTCTATAACTAAGGTGCATATATGAACTTTTCCATCTCAAGACCACAACTAGGACTCACCAAGAAAAAGAAAACGACCATAAACTTGGACAATAAGCTCAAACCTTTCCACCTAATATGACTACAAACCTTTTTTGTTTCAAGAGCACATTTGTGTGAGCCATCACAAAAGGTATCACTTGCTGCACCTAAGAAACCCTTCTCTTGGCCAATAATAATCTAATAAGCACCTTTTTTCTTAATGGCTTTTCCACCTCCCACTAATATTCATAGACGATTTTTTTTGGTCAAAGATAAATATTATTGCATGTGAATTCAGGTGTGCCTGATAAACATCAATACTCTAGTGCATTTCTCCGAGTCAATAAAAATTGGTTTTTGAACAAGAAAACACTTGTTTTGATTCTACAAATTGTCCTTTTGAACTAAAAGCAAACTTCTTGCACAAATGGTAACTTTGTGCATAATTTACTTTTTTTTGTAAGTACATTGTGTATACATTCATTCTCAATATATACATACTCTTTATAACGTAAATATAACTATTGCCCATGAATCTACATGAGAAATTAAGCAAAGATGCCAATTGGCGTATGAGCCATTGGCTAGACATAGCACCATTTGATAAAAAGGAAGTGATTTTTCACATAACTTCTCTTTAAAACACAAGCAAACATATGTCACTTTATAACAGTCACATTTTTCCCTTCAATTTTAAAGATATTTGATATTTTGGATCACATGAGACTCCAGATGCACTTCTCCAAGTTCAATCCATGCCTGACCAGTCACAACACCCAAAAGAGGAAAAGAAAATTATCGCCATAATTCAAATTCAAGGAGTAGCATCATCATTTACATGACAACATCTACGTAGATTAAAGGATCACATACACGCAAACAAATTGGAGCTTCAAATCTACATTGACATCCACTAGAGATATGTGCTTCTGAAGTGACAAGACACATTTATCCATAATTTTAACCACTGGGTAAAAGTCAAACCACTTGCTAAAGAACAGACTGACAATGATGACCAAAAAAAGGGAAGAGATAGAATAGTGGAAAGAAGTATGAATGACTTGGAAAATTTGGAGTTTGGATAGACTCAAAGAACTGGAGTTCCAATGCATACCAACACTTATAGATACCAGTGCCTTCTTTAATCCACCTGACAAACTTACAGCATCAAACATGGCCACGGAATCGTCAATTGTTTCTCCCGATTTTAGCAATGCAGAAGCAATCTCATTGTCATTATGTTCCCGTCGTTGAAATCGTAACTCCATAGCGAATCCAGTTTCATTATGTATTCTTGTCAAAGAAGAAACTACAATTGACAATCCATCCTACAGAGAAAAGGAATCAACAAAATGAGGCAAATCATGAACTTAATAAAATACAGAAGTGCAAATAAATTTGGGAAAATACCTCAGATTTTCTTGAAATGTCAACTACTAGAAAAGGCCCAGGGTATGTTTTTGAATCTGTTCAAAGAAATAACGGTATAAGCTAAGCCCAAGAATATTTTATATGATCTAATGTTGAAATCTTTTGTACAAATTGGGAAACTCGAATTCATAAATCAGCCAATCAAGATAAGAAGATTAAGAAGCCAAGGAAGCTCATCTCAAGCTGATCCGCCCAATCCGATGTCCTTTTGTATCTCATGTTACATGGGCTCTTACAAATTTTCACTTTCTTATTTCATAGTAATTAACAAATAGAAGTCCAGCCTACTCCCCCCCCCCCCCCCCCCCCCAAAAAACAAAAAACAAAAAAAATTCTCAAATTTCAAAATGAACAAGATTAAATCATAAAATAGAAAGCAATTGGTCAAATAAAATTTTAACTAGGAATTTTTTTTTTTTTTTTTTTTTTTTTTAAGTTTACACAACGTCATACACATAGAGTGAAATACAACATACTATCCTCAAAGTTAAAAATGCTGTGGCACTAATTTTGGTCGCCAAGTTCATAAAAAATCAACCCCATGTTGCACTTTGTCAAGTCATAAAAAGGTATAAATTTAAAAATAAAATAAAATTGAAGTACAAACATCATTAACACCTTTAACAAATTCATTGACACTCTTCTCATGCTGCCTTTAAATATAAGAATCTTTCGAACAACTAAAGTGATGAGATGTTCGATCTAACATACAAATACCAGAATGCACGCTACACCTAAAGGGCATATGGCTGGCTGTAAAAACCAAAGATATTCAATGACATTGTAAACAATGGACAAACATACCTTCGACCGACATTATTCGTGTCCTGCAGGCGAGTGCTTGAGCTTCTAAAAGCGAAATGCGAATGGGAGAAGTTTTGAGGGATCCAAGATTGGCAAGTTGAAGTGAAACAACTGATTTGATTTCTGGAGATTGGTTGGCTATACCTGAGTTCCTTGATAAGATCAATTGCTCAATCAATCAATAAATCACAGAGCAATCCAAATTGAGTTAGTTTATGTATGATGCAAATACATGCATACAAGCAAGTTTTAAGTGTAAATGACCCCCCTAAAACTAAGAATCTCTAACAATCAAATATATTTTTTGAGGATCAAATTCTATTACACTGCTAATACTTGAAAACTCTAGTCCATTCTGGCTAAAAATTATTTTGGAAAGACCTGTCATATTTTGATGTTAAAGTACCCACAAACACACATATGTTTACCTCAAGCAAGCATGTATATATGAGTGCATGAAACTAGAGGAAACAACAAGCAGGTTATTGCATAAAAGCACATTTCAAGCAGCAGCATCAAATTAGCAATCAGATTTCCCTTATTTATTAAATGTGTAATCAGAATAAGACTCTATTATTCCTCTTCATTCATAGAGGATAGACAGCGAATCAAACCAAAAGGGAAATAAAAACCAAGTAGTTCAAAATTTTCTTCACAAAAGAAATGTGGTCTCAAATGGATAGCCATTGTCATCTAACAGATATGATAACACATGAATAATGGGCCCAGATGGGACATTTTATCTGATTGGTGATTATTAAAAGTTAGGTCCTCAGAGAAGTTACTGCAAAGCGCAAGAACAACAAATACGACACCTACTCTAATTTTGGCCCACCTCATATACATGAAGATGCATGATTGCTATATTTTGGGAAGGTACCTTAAAAAAACAGAAGCCGACTGATTTCTAGCTATTGATAAACTTTGCTCATTGTAGAATTGACAAAGAAGGTTTAAGCCTGATTGGTTCTCTACCTGTTCCAGAAAAAGAGATGTTTAGGATTCATCATAAATGCTCACATGAATAAAGGAGAGAGAGAAAAAGAGAATGAAGTGCCAAAAAATATAATCTAACTAATATGATGGTGATCAAATTTTTTCGTTGATGAGGAATCCCGGAGACCATGCAAACACTACATGTCATTTATCCAATTAAACCCCAAACCCATGCAACGCGTTCCCATCACATAGATCAAGTAAGGCCTGGTTTGAAAACAAACCATCTCAACTCAACTCATCTCATCATTACAACTTTCTCAAATCCCCATACAAAATAAAATAAAAAATTCAACTTTTTCCAATCCCAAAACAAAAATAAAATAAATAATTCAACTTTTTCAAATTCCAAAATAAAAATAATATTAAAAAAATATACTAACAATATTTTATTCAACTTTCAACTTTAATCTCAACTCATTTGTGAAAACAAACGAGGCCTAAATCATCGGCTTTTCATTGATGGAACGTGGCCCATAAAAATTGTTTGCACCTGTAGAAACATATGGGAAAGATCTTGATGATTTCATTGATGTACAAACATATACCCTCACACACTTATACTAATTACAAACATGTCCTCTAACACTCCCCCTCAAGCTGGGGCATATTTATCATATAAACCCAGCTTGAAACAAATAAGTTTTAACCAACTCCAACACAAAGACTCAGTAAACACATCTGCGAGTTGATCGGCAGACTTCACAAAAGGTATAGCAATATCACCACTTAGTATCTTATCTCGAATGAAGTAACAATCAATCTCTATATATTTAGTTCTCTCATAAAACACAGGATTAGAGGCAATATGCACTGCGGCTTGATTATCACAAAATAACTGAAAAGGGGTAGGAGCTGGAAACCCAATCTCTTGAAGAAAATGTTGCAACCATGTCAACTCACTAGTAGTGTGAGCCATTGCCCTGTATTCGGCTTCTGCACTAGACCGAGCTACTATTGCTTGTTTCTTACTCTTCCATGTAACCAAGTTACCTCCTACAAAAGTACAATATCCAGTAGTAGATTTTCTATCTAAAGGGGATCCTACCCAATCAGCATTTGAAAAGACTTTAACCCTAAGATGTTTATTTGGTCAATACAGTAATTCAAGGTCAGGAGCTCGCTTAAGATAACAAAGAATATGAATTACAGCATCCCAATGTGAGACCCTAGGCGTTTGTAAAAATTGACTCAATACACTCACTGCATAAGAGATGTCTGGTCTAGTGATAGTGAGATAATTCAATTTCTCAACAAGTCTTTGATACCTACCTGTATCTCCGAACAACTCCCCTTCATCTTTCAAGAATTTACGATTTGCATCCATAAGAGTGTCAATAGGTCGTGCACCCAATCTGCCAATTTCTTCCAGAAGATCAAGTACATATTTCCTTTGAGATAAGTTGATACCCTCTTTAGATCTACTGACTTCAATTTCAAGGAAATATCTAAACTTGCCCAAGTCTTTTGGCTTAAACTGATCATGTAAACATTGTTTCAGCCTAGCAATTCTAGCAGAGTCACTCTCAATAATTACAATGACGTCCATATATACAACCAACAAAATGTGACCTGCATCACTATGTAGGTAAAATACCGAATGATCTGTTTGGCATCTACGAAAACCAAATAACAATACAACATAAAAAACTTCCCAAACCATACTCGAGGAGATTGTTTCAAACCATATAATGTCTTTTTTAACTTGCAAACAGTACCTCGATACTCCCTCTGAGCAGCAAACCCAGGTGATTGCTCCATATAAACTTCTTCATGCAAGTCACCATGTAGAAATGCATTCTTAACATCCAGTTGAAATAAGGGCCAGTCTAAATTAGTAACTAAAGAGATCAACACTCGAATAGGAGAGATTTTGGCAACCGGGGAGAAAGTCTCCTTGTAATCAATGCCATATGTTTGAGTGTAACCCCTAGCAACCAAGCGGGCTTTCAGACATTCCACCGAACCATCAAGATGAAATTTGATTGTATATATCCATTTACAGCCAACAGATTGCTTACCAGGTGATACTGGAACAAGATCTCATGTCTCATCATGGTGAAGGGCATCCATTTCATTTTTCATAGCTGTCCTCCATTCCGGATCAGATAAAACATCCTGAACTATCTTAGGAACAGAAAGTTTTAAAAGTTGAGATGTAAAACATGAGAATGAAGAAGATAAGGCATAATATGAGACAAATTGACCAATCGGATGTTGAGTAACACAAGATCGAACACCTTTGCAAAAAGCAATAGGTGAAGAGACTGAAGTACTAGGTAACTCAGGATCCGAAGATGGAGACACAGTTGGTGAAGGCATGGAAGCTGGTAGCCGCGAGCGACGCGAGTAAACCTGTAAAGTAACTGGGGGAGGGGGTGGAGAAGGAAGACCAGCGACAAGAGGAGAAAGTGTAAAAGTAGGTAATGGTAGAGGATCACACTCAACACTCGAAACTGTGTCAAAAAAATAGGGTATGAACTCAAAGAAGGTAACATCAGCACTTGTGAAGTAGCATCTAAGAACAGGACTATAACATCAATATCTTTTTTGAGTCCAAGAATAACCAACAAAAAAATACTTTGTAGAACATGGATCAAGCTTATCAAAACCTAGGCTAAAGTTATGAACATAGCAAACACACTCAAAGATTTTTGGAGTAAGGGTAAATGGTGGAGATGAAGGAAATAAGATGGAGAAATGGGAGGAACTATCGAGAAATAATGAAGGCATACAGTTAATAAGGTGACAAGCAGCAAGAACACCATCACTCTAAAATTGTTCAGGAACATGCATGTGCAGTAAGAGTGCTCTGGTTACATCTAACAAATGACGACTTTTGCGTTCAGCCACCCCATTCTGTTGGGGTGTATAAGAACATGAAGTTTGATGAAGCAAAGGCACTAGATAGATATTCTTTAGCATTATCAGAAAGCAACACCTGAACCCTTTTGTTAAATTGAGTTTTAATTTCTTTCCAAAATACTTTGAATATGGAAAGAAGTTCAGATCTAGCTTTCATCAGAAACACCCATGTCACACAAGAGTAGTCATCAATAAATGTGACAAAATACTAAAATGTGTTTGATTCAATGTTGATTGGTCCCCATATATTATAGTGAACCAATTCAAAAGGACTCGAGGCTCGTTTATCAACTCGAGGTATAAACGACACACTATGATGTTTACTAATTTGACATGCTTCACAAGGGAGACACATTTCCTAGATTCCTGACCTGATGCTTCAAAAGGGAAAAAGCAGGGCAACCAAGACAACAATGCCATTCATAAGCAGATGATGAGGATGTAAGGGCTTGAGTGGGTGACTATTTAACATCAAGATAATACAAGCCATCAACTTCATGCCCCGTATCAATCTTATTTCCTGTCTTGAGATCCTAAACGACACATGAAGAGGGATAAAAGGTTAATGAACATTGAAGACGTTGAGTAATTTTACTAATGGACAGCAAACTAAAGGGACAACTAGGAGCATATAAAACAGATGACAATGATATAAAGTTAGTGAGCTTAATGGATCCAATGCCTATAACTTTAACAATAAAAAACCATTAGCGAGAGTAACACTTTTTTAATATGTCACAGTATCTAACTTAGATAAGACAGAGGATAGACTAGTCAGATGTTCATTAGCTCCTGAATTAATGATCCACGGGTGAGGCAAGACATGCGGATGCTATACCTGAGTGGGTAAGAGTAGTTGTGGAAGATAAAGCCCGTGTGTGACCCAAAAACCGCTCATACTCATCCTTCGATATACTAATCATATCTGGAGCTAGGTTAGAGTTCGTTGACTATGCTGTAGCATCTTGGCAGATGGCCCAATTGGCAAACCCAGATGGTCTACCATGTAGATCCCAACAATAGTCCACCAAATGGTTAGTGCGACCACAATGAGTGCACTTACAAGGCTCTTGACCTCGAGTGCGATTACTTTTGGCATTACGTCCCCCACGTGCACCTCTACTACCTAGGCCTTCACGCCCACCAAGAGCAACATAAGAGGTAACCGCATCATATAACTGTGACTCAAATTTAGATGTCATATCTGAGAAACTCCACACAATATCACAACTGAACTTGGAGATTGAAACCCCACACAATATTTGAGAAAAATCACAATTCAAGTTGAAAAATCCGAGAAACGCAATCTGAAAATGTAGATACTTAGCCCAAGTACCCGAAAAACAACTCGAATACCAAAATTTCGGTCCTGTATCGACCTATATCGAGTCTGAACCGGTCTGAACTGGGATGTATTAGCTGTGTTTCGGGTCTAGACCGGTATAGGTTTAAAAACTGAGTTGAAACAAGAATAAGCTATCATAAACAAGGATAAGAATACCATATACGTGTTACTAAACAGGTGTTATTCCGAATAAGAATACACTCTTACTCCAGGTTTTGGCTATTCAAACTCAAGGATTCGATAGCTTATACCTACAACCAAACACTCTAGGGCTTCAACCTTTTGCCTGCGACAGAGGCCCTTTCCAGTGGAGATGACAATGTTAGTAATCACAGACAAGGCCGGCAAGTCCACCCCTAGTGCCCAGTTTCAGAGACAAGACCAGAGAATGGCCGGAAACCACTTCAAACCAATGTTTTGAATACCGTACCGGTCAAGGCACTGGAACGAAATATTTCGGTACCGGTACCGTTTCGTGTACCATTTCGGGATAGTCGATATATAAATAAATTATATATATAAATATATATATAAATTATATTTCAAAATAATAGTCTATATATGAATAAATTATACATGAATACATATGTATATATAAATTATAAATAATCTAGTATGAATTGGGGATCAAAAAAATGAGATTATAGCTTTAAAAAATGAAAAAAAAAAAAAAAAAGATAAAGGGCCAAAATACCGGTCTGTACGGTACGATACCAAAAACACTGCTTCAAACACCTTCGATCGCCAACGACAAAGGGAAAATCGATTTGGGTGTGAACCACCGTACACTACTTGGATCTATCCAACGACAGGTGCTCTGATACCATGTAGAAACATATGGGAAAGATCTTGATGATTTCATTGATGTACAAACATATATATACACTATATACAATAGACACTTATACGCTCACACGCTTATACTAATTATAAACATGTCCTCTAACAGCACCTAAGGGATTGAATCATACACTTGGGGAGAGTACCACCCCCAAAGCCAATGCCCTTGCCACTAGAGCCAACCCCTAGGGGTTGATAGTGATCAAGATTATATCGAGAAAAGAATACTAATAGCACTCAATAGCACCATCCACATTAATCACACTACTCAAATTACCTTCTTAAAAAGTTAAATCACACAAAACAATATTAAGTTAATGGTTATGAAGGCAGTGGAAGCATGGTAAACAAAAAACCCGCAGGTTCTAGGATCATAACCTAGCTTTTATATTATGTGAAGTGTTGTAGCACCACTTTCCCAAAAACTTTAAGCTGATAGGAAGAGGTAAGTTTCATTATCTAAATTATATTTTAACACTTCCCCCTAATGTGTGGGCCTAACTCTCCAAAAAAAGTGAGTCCAACACATGCAATATTTAATTTGATGGAGTGAAATGTAGAGTAAGGAACTCAAGACCTCTATTCTGATGCTATCAAATCACTCCTTCTCCCAAAAGTTTAAACTAATGGGAAGAGATAACTTTTATTATTTAAATTATATTCTAACATAAGGAATAGCGTTCGAATAGAAGAGGTGAGGAAGAGGGTGATTTTTCCTTCCTGTCTACATTCTTTTATTTAGATAAAAACGTTGACCCAATATTTATTAAAAAATATCCCCCCATATACTTCCTTACTAGAAATATACTATATTCTCAATAGGAATTTGTTCCACAAAAGATGTTAGCAAATTGATAGTACCTTCCAAATCATATTTGGATTCATGCATCTCAACTTATTTCTCAATAATAATGATCAACTTCATACATATTGTTAGAAGATATGCTTTTAATTAGTAAAAGTGTGTGAGGGTATAAGTGTCAAGTGTATTTAGTGTATATATATATATATGTTTGTACATCAATTAAAGAAAGTGAAGTATTTTTCCTCCATAAACGTTTACATGGTACCAGAGCTGTTGTTTGAAGTGTTGGTGGTTTTCTGAGCTTTCCGATCAGTTTGTGGTGGTTGGAGGAAATGTTTTCAGCGGCCAGAAGCTCTTTGAAGTGTTTTCCGGCCACTTTCCAGCATCGTCTCCAGCGTTTTCGGCGGCCCATAGCACTTTGAAGTGTTTTCCAGCCACTTTCCGACGTCGTCTCCTGTACTGGGCAGTAGGGGTAGACTTGCCGGAATTTTTTGTGGTTACCGGCATAGTCATTGCCGCCGAGAAAGGCCTTCGTCGCCGGCCAAAGGTTGAAGTTCCGGGCTGTTTGGTTGCATGTACAAGCTATCTAATCTTGAGTTTGAATAGCCAAAAGCTGGATTAAGAGTGTATTCCTATCTGGAATAACTCTTGTTTGGTAACACGTATAAGGTAAACCCAACTTACCTTATCATTGATTAGGAATAACCTATTCCAGTTTCAGATTAGGTTTTTAAGCCAGTATCGCCGAAACCTGATACAGGCCAAAATTCATCCGAAACAAGCAGGTTCAGGCCGAAACAGTCCGAGACAGACCCGAAACGGGCCCGATTTCGGCTTATACAGACCGAAATTTTGTTCTTAGAGTTATTTTTCGGGTACTTGGGATAAGTTTCTACATTTTCAGGTTGTGTTTCTCTACTTTTTCAAGTTGAATTGTGATTTTTCTAAGATATTGTGTGGAGTTTCTCCAAGTTCAGTTGTGATAATTGTTTTTCTGCATCCATTTGCCAAGAAATGATTAGTATATCAAAAGATGAGTATAAGAAGCTTTTGGGTCGCACACGGGTTTCAACGTCTGCATGTCTTGCCTCATCCACTCAAGATCCATGGATCATTGATTCGGGAGCTAATGAACATCTGATTGGTCGATCCTCTATTTTGTCTAAGTTAGATACTGCGACATCTCCAAAAAGTGTTACTCTCGCTAATGGTTCTCTTGTTAAAGATATAGGCATTGGATCCACTAAGCTCACTGACTCTATATCCTTGTCATCTGTTCTATATGTTCCTAGTTGTCCATTTAGTTTGCTGTCCATCAGTAAAATTACTCAAAGTCTTCATTGTTCAGTGACCTTTTATCCCTCTTCATGTGTTTTTCAGGATCTCAAGACAGGAAACAAGATTGGTACGGGGCATGAAACTGGTAGCTTGTATTATCTTGATGTTAAACAGTCACCTACTCAAGCCCTTACATCCTCCTCATCATCTGCTTATGAATGGCATTGTCGTCTTGGTCACCCCCATCTTTCTGTAACATACGAACCTAGAATTTAGGTTAATTCAGTTAGAAATTATTTAGTTATGTTATGATTATATTTATTCTTTTTATTAATTACTTATTTATTAAATTATCTCTATGGTAAGATTTTAAGTAATTAGATTGCTACGACACATTTTCTAGAAAGATTAGTAACTTCTAGTGCCTCGTATAGGTCACGAGCTACGACGTGAGATTTCGGAAGCAGCGCTAAGAGGTAAATAGTATGATCATATAAATGTATGTGTAATGTAAATATTATAATTGGGTATGATAATATGATATAATTTTGATGGTTATCTACGTTGCGCTAAGAGCCAAGTCAAGGTTAGATCGCTTTCACGAACTTCTATGAATTACGATGATTTACATGAAAGTAAGCCTATATATATGTTATGCTTTTATGGATTGTTGATTGATGGATTGAATGTTACTAAAATCTGTGACGCCCCCAAATCCCCACGCCCGAATACGGGGAAATTGAGACTTCCGGATGGTGACAACCCGGGTCACCATCCCATCGACGGGTGCCGAGTGTGTGCAAGGCAACAGATGTGTACAGAGAAACACGCAGCGGATAACGAAAGTCATAACTAAGTACCAGAATTTTTCTCTTAATGTAATACAAGCTGTTTAAAACGTACATAGATAAAATATTACAAAACACAAATACAGTTTTAACAAATATAAAAGATAGCATCAGCAACCCGGCGAAGCCGCATCCTCGGGCTCAGCCTCCTCCTCTTCGTCCTCTAACTCTGCACCAAAAGCTACGGAACCACGAATGGTACCGCAGGTAAGTAAAACTCAAACACTACCAGATAAAAACACATAAAACTCAAACAAGATGCATGAACCATGCCCAATGCACAAAGCTCATAAAACACAAGTTTTCCACACACGCCAAAAACCCATTTGGCCCAAAAACACATCCTTTCCGAAAAACACGCCAAAAGTCACATTTGGCCGCCAAAAGTCCATTTGGCCCAATATCTCGCCAGAAGTCCATCTGGCCCAATATCTCGCCAGAAGTCCATCTGGCCCACGCCAAAAGTCCCATTTGGCCTCACAAACCATTATCCAATTTTAACCGTATGCACCATGACCTCCCCTAGGGATCATCCGCACACCCTGGCTCCAGTGTCACACCGTAGAGTACCACCGCGCATGTGACACCTAACGAGCGATGCCCAGTTCCGCGCCCCGCGCGTGCGTAGCCAAGCATCCTCTAGCCCTCGCCAGCGAAGGGCCACGGAGTCGGTGAGTAGGGCGATGCCCGGTTCCGCGCCCGGCGCGTTCGTAGCCAAGCATCCCCTAGCCCCGCTCCCGTCATCGCTCTCGACAACTCAGGGGACATCACTCAGTTTATTCCGCTCCCGAGTGACCAGAGGAGCTCCACCGAGATAATAACCCATCCCGGCTTGGGCTCGTGATACACACGCACCCGTAAAACCACTCACGCCAATACACAGGCTTTTCACACAATTCCACAAACACACGTGCATGCACCATGTAATGCCATAACAATGCATAATAAAATAATCCCACAATCATAAATCAAATAAACAGGCAACTCCGTCCTCCCTCCATCCGACCCCCGAGACTCCTCGGACTCAGTCCGGAATCAACAACCAACAACAGTAAATAATTGAATGAGCAATATATATTAAAATCTGAAAATAGGGTTTGGAAAATACTTACAGCGCTATACAGTAATTTTAGAAAACAAGCGGCGTTGCAAACGGCGGAAAAACAGCAACGTCACAGTGAAAATTCACTGTGGCCGTGGGTTGTGAAATACCCACTTTTGAACGGGGACAAACTAGGACACGAGATTGATAGGGTATGGTCTAGGGATGGTTGTGAAGCTATTGGAAGTGATGAACGGCCGTGGGTGGCGGCGGAATCGCCGGAAAATGGCCGAAATACCCAAATAGGAAAACAAGCTCGTAGGAGCTGCTCCGGTGGTCGTTGGAGGCCGGAAATGGGTGGGTTAGGACGGCAAGGAGTCGGTGATGAAGTGGTGAAGAAATGGTGGCCGGAGGTGGAGCGACGGCGGCGGATCGGAGCCAAAACCGTGCGGCTTTGCTGGGCTTTTTCCGGCCAAATGGCCGGCCGGTTGGGGGTGAGCTTGGGTGGGATGGTGCACCGGAGGGAGGGGAAGAGAATGGGACCGGTGGGGGGCCGAACGGTGGCCGGACGGTGGCGGTCTGAACTGAAGAAGGGGACGCCGGCGTGAGGGAGAGGGAGGAGAGAGAGAGAGCTCGGGGGGGGTCCGAACGCGGGGAGAGAGAAGAGAGAAAAGAAAAAAGAAAAAAAGAAAAAGAAAGGAAAAAGAAAAGAAGAAGGAAAAAGAAAGAGGAAAAAGAAAAAGAAAGGAAAAAGAAAAGAAGTGTAGGGAAAAGAGGAGATCTAATCCTCATCCGGAAAACAAAACTAAACCGCCAAAAAGAGATTAAAACTACAAAACAACTAAAAGAAATAAAACACAACCTCAAATAAATTAAATTAAATTAAAAACCAATTTTAAAACGCAAATAATTTAAAATAAATAACTGATATATTAATTAAAATAAAAACAATTATTTCAGCGAAAATACACTCAAAAGCGGGTCATCACAAAATCACATGGAAGTCATGATATGATCATATAATAATTTAAGATAGGTATTCTATGAATTAAAATAGCCAGATCATGCATGCTTCATTCATGTAGTACTTAGACCATATATGCCATGTATTATTCATGCAATAACTTAAGTCAAGCATGCCATTTAATAAATAGCCAGATCATGTATGACATGTTCATTAGTTCTCAGATCATGCATGCCATGAAATGTCATAAAATGATTAAATCATGTTAGGCCATGTCATGCTATACTATACCATGTACAAGAATATATCATGTTATGCCATGCCATGTACAAGAGCATGCCATGCTAGAAAAGTCTAAGAAGTCCAAGAAAATTATCATGCATCAAGAAAGATAAACATTTTAAAGTAATACGGACCCAAGCGTGTTTACCATAGTTATATTAAGACAGTACCACGGACTCAAGCATGGTTACCACAAGTTAAGTGAAACACGGACTCAAGCGTGGTTACCACAAGTTAAGTGAAACACGGACTCAAGCGTGTTTCACTCCATGTCATGCAAGTTAAGTGAACATGGACCCAAGCATGTTTCACTTCATGTCAAGCAAAGATAAGTGAAACACGGACCCAAGCGTGTTTCACTCCATGTCAAGTAAGATAAGTGAAACACGGACTCAAGCGTGTTTCCCTCCATGTCAAGCAAGATAAGTGAAACACGGACTCAAGCGTGTTTCACTCCATGTCAAGCAAGATAAGTGAAACACAGACGCAAGCGTGTTTCACTCCACGTCAAGCAGGATAAGTGAAATACGGACTCAAGCGTATTTCACTTCATGTTATGCAAGTTAAGTGAAACACGGATTCAAGCGTGTTTCACTACATGACAAGTTATGTGGTGCCATAGACTCAAGCGTGGTTCACCATGAAATAAGTACAATTCAAGATAAACAAGTTACTCATGCATTCACGCTTCATGTTTGCCATGATTATGAATGTTTCCACTCATGTTAATCCATGAATGTTATATGAAAGTTATGATAAGGCTTTAAAAATCAAATTTATGCTAAGTTAGATAGTATTTTACGGTATGATGTATTATTTACTGAGTATTCGACTCATTTTTTGTTGTTTGTCTTTTTGTTTTCTTCTATGTTGATTGCCACAGATGGTGATTATGATGATGCAGAGCTGGATGGCCAGGAGTAGATTTAGTATAAGGACTTAGAGATGAATAAATGTCTTTTACACAAGGATTAAGTTTCTTTTATGTCATTTCAATAACTAGTCTTGCTTAAGACTAGCTCATGTTTTGCTTTATTCAATTTCAAGTTTCAAGACTATTTATATCCTTTCAATTAAGTTTCTTTCAATAAATGAGGTATTTCAGAGTAATGAGTCTCTTTAGCGGGCATTTTATCATGTTTGTTAGTAACGTCTCTATCCTACGGGAACGGGGTGTTACACTTTCCCTTTTGAAGCGTCAGGTCAAAAATTTAGAAAATGTGTCTCCCGTTCCTTATGAAGCATGTCAAATTAGTAAACATCATCGTATGTATTTTATGCCTCAAATTGATAAAAGAGTATCGAGTCCTTTTGAATTCACTCACTCTGATATATGGGGACCAATCAATATTGAATCAAACACATGGCGACTTGCATGAAGAAGTTTATATGGAGCAACCACCTGGGTTCACTGCTCAGAGGGAGTATCGAGGTACTGTATGCAAGTTAAAAAAGGCATTATATGGTTTAAAACAATATGCTCGAACATGGTTTGGGAAGTTTTCTGATGTTGTATTGGCATTTGGTCTCCATAGATGCCAAACAGATCATTCGATATTTCACTTACATAGTGATGCAGGTTACATTTTGTTGGTTGTATATGTGGACGACATTGTAATTACTGGGAGAAGAATAACTTCAAACCGGTTTATCCTACCAACCCTTATTATCGGAAGCCAATAGGTGAAAGCCACGTAAGGGCTACATCACCAACTTTCCAAGCCGCAGCGCAGGGGAACTGTTACTCTCTCTCACACAACATGAAAGCAAAACCCCTCTCTTTGCTTCGAACCCATCAAGCGAAACCCCTCTCTCTGCTTCACCTCTCTCTCTCTTCTCGCTATCTACTTCACCCATCAAGCAAAATCCCTCTCTGCTTAGAACCCATCCTTTGGTCTCTCCTTCTCACTATCTCCCTCTCTCCCCCATAAAACCCTAACCCTCCATCATTTTACAAAGAATAACAAAGCTTGAAAAACAGAAAATGGAGAAAGGAAAAAAATTTCGGCTTCCATTTTACAAAATGAAAGTACTTTTCTCTTTGGGTTCGAGTTTAATTTCTAAAAAGTTGGACCATCTATCACTTAATGATCAAAGGGATCTATAGGAATTTCTTTTCAATTTTTACAACAAAACTAACCCATCACCACAAACAATAGAATACCAAACAAATTTAATACCATGTTAATGGAATACCGAACAATAGAATACCGAAAATTTGTATTTGTGTTAATGAAACTAGCTTGAAAACCCCAATGGTAGCAGTTAATGGTAGCTATTGATGGATTCCTGTTGCTTGCTTGCAGTACGAGAGAGGGGGGGTCTTCGGTTCGATACAGAGAGGGGTTTTCGGTGTGAGAGAGAGAGAGAGAGGGGTGGGGTGGGTTGGGGGGTGGGGGGAGGACAGAAATAGAGAAAAAATTACCTGCAGCGCAGCGCACAGGATAGTTGAAGGGTCACCAACGTGTCACTAGCTCATTCATTTCCATTTATCTCCACTTAGAGGATTGTCCTGCCAGAAGCATTTCTCTACTGGGAGTGACTCTTTTGGAATTGCTAGGCTGAAACAGTGTTTACATGATCAGTTTTAAACAAAAGACTTGAGCAAGCTCATATATTTCCTTGAAATTGAAGTCAGTAGATCTAAAGAGAGATATCAACCTATCTCAGAGGAAATATGTACTTGATCTTCTGCAAGAAACCGACATGTTGGGTGCACAACCTATTGACACCCCTATGGATCCAAATCGTAAATTTTTGAAAGAGGGAGGGGATTAGTTTGGAAATCCAGGTAGGTATCAAAGACTTGTTAGAAAATTGAATTATCTCACTATCACTAGACCAGATATCTCTTATACAGTGAGTGTACTGAGTCAATTTTTACAAATGCCTAGAGTCTCACATTGGGATACTGTAATCCATATTCTTCGTTATCTTAAGCGAGCACTTGGCCTTGGATTACTGTATCAACCAAATGGACATTTTAGGGTTGAAGCATTTTCAAATGCTAACTGGGCAGGATCACCTCCAGATGGAAGATCTACTATGGCTATTGTACTTTTGTAGGAGGTAACTTGGTTATATGGAAGAGTAAGAAACAAGCAGTAGCAGCTTGGTCTAGTGCAAAAGTTGAATACAGGGCAATGGCTCACACTACTAGTGAGCTAACATGGTTGCAACACTTCCTTCAAGAGATTGGGTTTCCAGCTCCTACCCCTCTCAAGTTATTTTGTGATAATCAAACCGCAGTGCATATTGTCTCTAATCATGTGTTCCATGAGATGACTAAACATATGGAGATTGATTGTCACTTCATTTGAGATAAAATACTAAGTGGTGACGTTGTTACACCTTTCGTGAAGTCTACTGATCAACTTGTAGATGCGTTTACTAAGTTTTTGTGTTGGAGTCGGTTAAAACATATTTGTTTCAAACTGGGTTTATATGATATATATGCCCCAACTTGAGGGGGAGTGTTAGAAGATATGTTTGTAATTTATAAGTGTGTGAGGGTATAAGTGTCAAGTGTATGTAGTGTATATATATATGTTTGTACATCAATTAAAGAAAGCGAAGTATATATATGTTTGTACATCAATTAAAGAAAGCGAAGTATTTTTCCACCATAAACGTTTACACATATCAATATCCACAATTCATCCATCACCAAACCAATAGCCAATAGACAATCACTAGATAAAGACTTAGAAAGGAATTCATCTTTTATATAAAAGAAATAGGGAGGCATGGAACAGAAAAATCTGCCACCGCTACTCTTGGCATCATTGACTCAAAGAGAGCTGCATTAGATTCATCCAAAGATTTATCATTTGATTGCCTACCAGCAACCCATAGGATATAGTTGCTAAAAAATTTACATACCTCCAAAAACTCAAAAGGCTCGCTTGACATAAACACGAGTTGGTAGCATTTCAAACTAGTAAAGATTTAAATGATTAAATTCACTCTTTGATATCAACTTGAACTTTTGAATAATTTAACATGGAATTAAAGAAATAGTCCTACATTCAAACTCTTTCTCTAGCTCCCCAACGTAAAATCTCAAACCCCTTACCTAACAGGTGGGTCCAGACGATGTTTGGTTCCATGTGAGAGACAATGTCAGATCATAAAATTTATATGATTGACTTCACCATTTCTTATTTCATAAGCTTTTGAGAAAATTGGTGATTTAAACCAGAGATAAGAATATTTGGACTCTCCTTTGCATGATTTCCGGTTCAAGAGTTGGCTACTTGGCCACAAGTCTCTGTCTATGTCCAAACAAACATAAGAGTGAATGTAAAAATAGACGAAATGTGAGACGATCAGAAACCAAATAAAAGATCATTTGTCTTTCAAAATAGCTATGTGCAGTAGAATCATTTTTAATAACGAACTAACAACATGGTTGACCAAATTTATGTTCTAATGAATAACACATTTTTATTAGATCATTGTTTATGTTCTAATGAATAAAACATTTTTGAACCGTGAGAAGTCATGACCTTGAAAAACTAGAAGTCCCCTCATAGAATATAGAATTTTCACCAAGGTGAGTGACTCCATCAGAACTAAAATTTAACTCAAATGCAACAAATTACAACTCAATGACCCATGTTTTGACATTGGAATTTGCCAAAATAAATATTAACCTTAACATCAACTATTTGCGAGAAGATAAAAAGCACAAGCAAGGGCATGTGTCTGCATGCAGTGATGCATATATACATATATGTATGCATTAATGCTTCATATAAAACAATAACATGACACAGTAGCAAACCTTGCAGCAATTGGCTAGAATCATGGAGCTTTTCACTGAATAAGGACCAGCCAACTCTAATTTCCCAATGACAAAGAGAAGCATGTCTAATGAAAGCTCAGTCAGGGATATGTTTAACTGCTAGGGCACCATACATCAATTTGTTAAAAATGGTGTAATTAGGAAAAGAAAGAGAACAACAACAATTATATAATTTGAGAAATCATGTTACTGACCTCACTAAATCTGCAATAGATATGAACAGGCACTCCATGTGAAAGAGCTTCTGAATCCTGAATCTGGGAACTAGAACGGTAAAATATGCATATTGCAACAGGGTAAAGAAGTTCTCGCCTTCAATTTCAAACCAAAATGGAAGACTTATTAGAAGGTAGTTAGATGGGAAAACAATTTCAAAGATAGGCTATTGGACTAAACACTCACCATAAGCTTCTTTGGGCATCAAAGTAATATACTGCAGTACTTGATGTGCTTATAACACGGGTTTTAGTAGATAGAACTTGTAGAATAAGATTAACATTACTAATGCAACCACAAAGGAGAGGGAATCTGTCCTTTGTATCCAAGAGTTCATGAACAACGGTGAGAGAAATTTTGTCAATTCTGATATCAATGCGAGGGGGATTATTGCTCAGCCCAGAAGCTTTCTCTTCACCCAGATGTGCATCATGTTGCAGACTAGTTTGCGGAGCTTCCACAGGGTGACTATCTAGCTTTACAGTATTACGAGCCAAGGAAAGATGATGGAATACTTTCAACTTGAATGGATTTCCAGGCTTCCTTACGAACTCTGGAATTCCATTAACGAAAGCAACAGCACAATCATTCTTCTTGTTCACGAGGTAAAAGGTCCTTTTAACCAACTGATTGTAAGGCTCCCAGTCTATATCGCCCTTATAACTTTTGGGCTCACAAGAAAGTAATCTCCAAAGGGCCCAACTCCTATCGTTAGTGCTAGAGATGTCAACAAAACCTGATCCTGGACTATAGTTTAAACGCAAGGGTTCCCCCAAATCATTCTTGGCATGCAATGATATCAAGGAGAACCATACAACTTGCGACATCCATATTCTTTGATGGTGGTAGTTGACCTAGACAATAATTTTTAGCAGATATCAAGCAGCACATCATCATGAAGGCATCTGAGACTACCAATAAAAATCATTAAGTACCCCAAAGAAAAGAGTGGATGAATCATAGGATCACTTCTTGTGATATTGATAAATTAGACGTCTTTAAATTTGACATCAATGCAATATCTATGTGAAAATTTTTAATACATCACCACTTTTCTTCTTTTTTTCCACCAGAAGGTCGGGGGTGAGGGGGGGCACATGAGCTTAGGAGGAGAAGAAAGCCATCTGAAGAGTCTGAAAAGGAAATCGAAGTGAAAGCCATCCACCATTCAAAAATCTAAAAAGCTCAAATTTCAACCTCTCTTACAAACTAAAATCTATCCTTATTTGTGTGACGTTCCCCAATCATACTCCCTCAGCTAAGGGCCCGTTTGACAACACAATTGTTCTCAAATATTCTCAGATATTTCATTCTGAAACATCACTCAAACACAAAACACTTTTCAATTTCAATTCTTCAACTTTTTCATCTAATCATTACCCATCATTAAAACTTTCCCAAACTCCCAAACAAAACACAAAAAACACTACTACTTTTTCAAATTTCATATTCAAACAATTTTTAAACTTTATAACATTTTTATTCAACTTTTTCTCTCTCATTTGCCAAAACCCAATAGAACATCTTAACTCAAACCATTTCAATAGCATTCACGGATATACTGAGATATTCTAAGTATCCAAACAGACCCTAAGTATCAAGAAGTAAGGATATAGCACAATCAAATCATGATCCATATTAAATGACAAGCCCCAAATCCCAGCACTCTACCTGAATAGAGCATATGCATAATCAGCAATCCTTCTCACTAACATAATAAACCAAAGGATTTGGCCGAATACCTATGATCCACCATTAGTGTTGAACCAGATATTACACATGTATGCATATTTCTTTTTTTTCTTTTTCTTTTTTTTGATAAGCCATGTATGCATATGACTTTTGAACGTTGTCATGTATGCATATAACTACATAGAGCTTATATAATTTTACATTAAAAAAATTATTTTAAAAAAAAGAAACTGGTATTTTACAGAGCCTATACATTAAATAGAACTGTATATTGTTAGAAATTCCATACCCTGAAAAGCGCCCTTTCTCCAACAAGAGAATAATGAACCGCCCCAACTAAACTGTACTTATTTTCTCCACTCTCAACAGTAAAGTACATGTGCTGGTGGACATCTTGAATTGCAACAATTGCTCCTGTAGAGATTATCGGTATGATTAATTCAAGTTCCATTAATTATGTATCTTTATTTGTTCATAAGAAAAAACAATTTTTTTTATTGGCACCAGATGTCCCGGAATAGCATCCCGACTAATCACGGGAGTGCACAGACCCTCGGCAAGAAGTTTCCCACAAATACACCTCAGGTAATTCAAGGAAAAAATCTCTCAGTCTAATGGCCCCTAGAGATTGTTTGCACCTAATGGGATTTGAACCTTGCACCTTAGAGGGAGCGAACCACCAAGACCAATGCCTTAACCACTTGAGCCAAGCCCCAGGGGTTTCATAAGAAAAAGCAATTAAATGTGAAAGAAACACATTTAACCCTTAAGCAAATCAGCATACCATTGGTAGGGCTTTGTTCGGTTCATTTTCCTATATGGCCTTGGGGTAGGGCTTTGTTAGTTTCTGCACCCCAACTAGGTGTTTTCTCTTGTATACATCCAGTGTACTTGGCTACGCCTATTGGTATTAATCAGTTTTTACTTATAAAAATAAAAAATAAAAAAATCAGCATACCATTTGGAACCATTTCTTCCATACTATTTTCCAATTCATGGCTACTGGACCCATGCCTTTCGTTTGATTTGCTTGTCATTTTCATGCCAAATAACCCAGAGAAGGATGAGAATGTAGACAAAATCATCTGAAGCAAAGATAGCAGGTAAGATTCAGTGACACATGCCTTAATATTTGTAAGACAGAAACAAGGTAAGATCACATTTTGATAATATTGGACAAAGTATAGATCAAGTGCAGGAACAAAAACTAAGAGAGGAATCAAAACAACTTATTTGAAAATTTGGAGAAACTATAAAATCCTAACCTGTATTTCAGACAGTGAAATTGTCAAATCAAATCCAGAAACCAAACCACTGCCCACCCAAACCTGATTTAGGTGCAAAGGAACATTATCTTGCTTCTCCACTGCCATAGAAGCACATAATTGCTTCAAGATTTGGTTCTGATGACTTGAATGGAATACCTTAGATTCACAATTTTTTACTAAAACTTCGTTCTGGGGAACAGGATCACTGGAGCAACTTGCTTCATTAACTGAATGAATCTCATTTTTATGTTGAAATCCTATAGCAGAATCCCCGGATAATGTGCCAGAAGAAAAATGAGGAATTTGCATTTGCTTTTCCAGACTATCATGAAGGACTTGAGACAAGATTGATAATCGAGAAAGGTCAAATTTAAATTTCCTTCTCATATTTGCTAACTCAAACTTCATATCAACCTCAAGTATGAATTCCCGAACACCACCTGCATGAGTGAAATAATCATGTAGATAGATACTTGCCGTAATTATAACTTATAACTAGAGTAGAGGAACATATACTAGATTCGTCTTCAACCACAAGGACAAGAGAAAACTGGGACACGTCTATTAGAAAAGCTTCGATCAGTTGCTTTTTGGCTTGCAGAGATGCATAGAGAGTCTTTTGAGCATGCTCCTTAACAGAATTATCATTTGGTTGAGTCCCTGACACATCACGTAAAGATTTTTCCTTGTGTTCGGCAGATGATTGAGTGAGAGAGAAAAGATGTGTGGCGCAGTGAAGATATGATGCAAAACATCGAGTGAACATTGCCAAAGCTGTTGTTTCAAGGAAAATGATACCACCCTGCTCAATAGCATCAAGTTCCACTCCAATCAGAAACTAAGGATTTAAGTATAGTGACATTTCAATAATGCACACCCATCTTTAAGAATTATAAAACATGAAGATGAAAAGGTTTTGAGGGCATTCATATGACTAAATTAATCAAAAGATGCAACAAAAAAAGTACAAGGAAGCTTATCGATGTCAGCCAAACACATTATCCTCCAAATTATCACCTGACTTCTCCACGAGATTGTTTGAAATTCACCGCCAACAGAAAGAGATGATTGAAGCTTAATCAACTGATGTAGTCCAACCAGAACATTCTTTTGAGAGCTTCTTGCCATAGAAATCTCACCCAGTTCAACATTTATGACTAACCAATGAGTTGGCCTTTCAGAATCAATTTTCATAGAGGAACTTTCAACCATGTTGCTGAGACTATAGGAAGAAGATGCAATTTCAGGAGGGGGAGCCAACCATAAAGTAATGATGCAATTAGAAAGTGATACTTCATATAAGCAATTAAGAGATTGCAGCAACAGATCCTTCAGTACAGGGTGATCAGTAAGTTTTCCTCTTTCATTCTGATATCTAAAAATTACAGACTGTACTCCTGACAAATCAGTGAGCACTTCCACTTGTTCCTTGCCCAATATCTCAACGCTTGTTTGCTTAACAGATAACCAAATTCCACAACCAGACAAGCCAGTCTCAGCAAACTTTCTCCTAGTTAAAGCATCAAAAAGTCTCATAGAACTCTCCACATTATCGCTCATTCTAGAAACATGAATAACCATATCCACTGACTTGAGTTTGAAGGTCCCATGGATTCTAAATAGGATACTATCATAAATCAAGGGAGCTCCTTTCACTGCTATGTCCGCTTTTTCAGGTTCAGCAAGCACAAACTCTTGCCTGATATATTCTTGAGCTGCAGGACCAATAAGATCGAAGCTACTATACAAATCTGATACTGCAGACGATAAACTTCCAACCACCTGCCAGAAAGAATATTTCCTTAGTCCAAATTTGGGAAGAAAAATGGACCATATGCATACCCAGCTAAACATAAAAACAGAAGAAGTCAATGATAACAAACAGCCACATAATGTCAAAAAATTTCTCCTCTACCCTACTTATCAGTCCTTTTCAACTGAAACAAGAATACCTGCAATGATAACTACAGTAAGGGTACAGAATTGACAATCTTGAATTTATTAAGTTAAATATCACAAGCCATGGTCATTGAAATCTACAATCCCAACTACATAAAATCTTCAAACTTTTGGTGGCCGTTTGATTCTAATCATGAATAAAATCTATCCTCAAGGCATAGCCAGTCCATCTGTTCTCAGCACCTCCACCGAGATCTTTTTCAGCTGCCCATCTTCCTGCCTAATAGAACATTCAACATCCACCGGGTCACTTCCAGAAAATTGAAAGTGACAAAAGGACAAGACGACTAAAAAGAGGAAAGGTAGAGACAATGGATTATCACCAAGAAAAATAAATTTCAGCAAGATTATGAACATTTTCTCTGCAATGCACAATTCAGAAAGACCAACAGCAAAAGAACTACAATTGTATAGCAAAAAATTGATTCCATACTCTAAGCAACAATTATCCCATTAGAATTTGTAACCTTGGTAGTAACAAAAAGACGTTTTCCACACATTTGAGAATACATAAATATGGAAGTTGTACCTATTATTTCATACACAAGAATCTGAAAACTCAAATTTAGTACAGTCAAAAATTTTGATTTTTATATATTTAATTATGATCCGACTGTTGTCTGTTTTTAGTAGGGTTTGACCTCATTAATTACTAAATTGTTATGGTAGGCAAGTATAAAAGATTGCCAAAAGGGCTCAACACATTTAGGGAGACTGTAACAAATATGTCAAATTAATTTCAGCACCCTAAAAGCCTTAAATTAAGGCCACCAACCATTTTACTGCTAGTAGGAAACTCCCATCATTGAAATAGGGTAGGAACTAGGAACCTTCCAAAAAACCATAAGACCAGCCTGCTGAATTTCCTAGAGATTAGAGGATAACTTACCTTGATAAAATAAACGAAGAAAAGCCTCCAGGAACCATGATCTGTCATCCCTCTCATAAGTTGCTAGGGATGACTCAATTCTCTATAAGCAAGGAAAAAGCCTGTCAGAAAATCATCCTATCTTTCTCCCAATGTACCGCACCCCTCTACAAGCTAGAAGATCCACCAACCTCCTAGGCATCACCCACGCAATACTAGTCCTATTAAAAATCTCATCCCATAACGCCTTTGCCACATCACAGTAAGGTAATAAATAATCCACAGATTCACTTCTCTTTTTACAAATATAGCACCAATCCAATACAATGAGACTCTGCTTTCTCAAATTGTCCGTCATCAGAATTTTCCTATGGGAAGCCATCCAACCAAAGAAAGAACCATTGAGAGGCACCTTTGTACTCCAAATACACTTCCAAGGAAAAGAGTTATGGGATTGACTTGACATGACCATGTACAAGGATCTGACCGTGAACTTCTCATTCCCTGGGTGAATCCATAGCAACCTTTTTTATAAGTAAATTTCAGAAGAGTTTCTGGTTAGTCTAGATTATATCAATTGGAATTCATGGAAACCTATCCACCTCAACACTACCAATGTTCGAAGGATACAACCTAGAATATTCAGTGATATCACCCACATCCCAGTCCTGGACAGCCCTAAGAAAATGCACATTCTACTGTAAAAGATCCACTAAATTTGTTCAAATAATCTGCCATGAAAGCATCCTGATCATCAGAAATCCTGAAGAGGGAAGGAAGTTCCATCTTGAGGGCCAAGAAATTTTTAATTATTATGATATGGTGTCAGGAGAACATAATTTATTTTCAGTTGTTTAAACTTGCTACATCTCGTTTTTCTATTTTTATAATAAATAGCATGTTTTCTTCGTAAGTAATAGAGGATTTTATTGATGAGGAAATTAGGCATAGTTAACGTACACAAGAGATATACAAGAGAGAAACCTTTTTTTTGATAAATATACAAGAGAGAAACCTTAGTATGATTTTCCACAGATATGAGAAAATCATGGACACTTGACTCAGTAAAATCAATTACATAATTACAATTGCCCATCACAGTAAAGCGTTGAAGAAGAAAACTCTGAGTTCATCCATAGTCCACACTCCGTCCTCGAAGCTTCTATCATGTTTTCCCTCCAAAAGCACCATAGCAGACAAATGGGAGACATCTTCCAAATTGCTGTGAGTTGAGAATTACTGTGTAAGCCCCTCCAACTTGCTAGGAAATCCACCAACCTTCTAGACATCACTCATGCTAATCCCACCCTATCAAAGAAATCATTCCATGATTTCCTAGCAATCTCATGGTGCAAAAGTATATGATCAACTGTCTCCCCTTATTTTTTGCACATACAAGACCAATCCATAACAATGATCTGGTGTTTCCTTAAATTGTTAGTGGTGACAATCTTCCCCAAAGAAATAATCCATACAAAAAAAAAAAAAGATGCTTTCATTTGTATCACTGATTACCTGCTGCTAAGTTAATAATTCACATTCCTAGCTGTACAAGTAGGGGGCGTAACATATTACATTAGATCAACGAAACATCTTGAGACTGAACAGACAAGAAAGGCCATCAACAACTACTTCCTTCCACAAATATGTTTTTAAGATTAAAGAGTGCTTCCAATAAAGGATATGGTGAAGATGCACTTAACAAATAACAAGTATCATAGTAAACACCATCAAAAAACACTTTCATCATCAAGAAGAGGTGAGCGCCACACATAAAGAAATGGAAAACTTGAACTTCAATGACAGATCTTTTCAGTAAAAAGGACGTATGCATTAGTTTGCATTTATATTAAGACAAATGAATGAAACATTATCAAGTTTGATTGGGTGATAGAAAACCACTACTACCTGAAAGAGAACATACAACTCGTCCATATATGATAAAACAGAGAATCCCATAGCACTCCCACACAAAGCTGCTGAGAAAGCGACAATAGCTGTACCAAATGTATGAACACACTCCCTGCAACATAAACATAATTCTTTCACCATCAGAACAGAAAGAAGGTTTTGTCAGCAAAGTTTGCCCTTTTAGAGGTTGATGTTCAGGGAAAGAGATGAGTAAAGTCTTTTAACTTCTGCCAATGCCATGATACCATGATCAAGAAAAAGAAAAAAAAAAACAGAAGAGGTCAGATTTTAGCAAAGATTTGGCAGATAAATCTGTCCAGAAAGATTGCACAAAAAGAAAAGGATCTGAAAATGTCAAAAAATAACTCTCTCATGAAGTCTTTATATGTTACTTCGTCAAAGTAAAATGCAATTATGCTGTGTGCTCTTCAAATTGATAAAAAGATAAGAAAGATTATAACAATAGTTGTCCTAATTAGGAGTTCCAAATTAAGAGAATTCAACTTAGAATGAAAATGTGTTAGCTCTTTGACAAACTTTATTTTTCAGTTGATTTTATCCTTTTCACAAATAATCACAACTAAAATCATACTAAGAAATATCCTGAATGCACTTAGAACCTTGACAACTATATTTAAAATGAGAATCTAATAAAATTAAATAAAGAAAAATTCTACTCATCATCCTTACACCACACACCTGCTTTTATTTTTTATCTTTTTTTTTTTTTTTCCCCTAGCAGGAGTGTGGTGTCGGAATAATGAGTAGAAGAACTCTTAAATAAAACATCATAGCCTTAAATTTTTTTTCTTTTCTTGAGATAATTTCAAAAGAAAGTTTCAAATAATCTATACAGACCACCAAAAATAAATATGAAAATGGTGCAGAGAATAAAAAATGCAAAACTTGATGCCACAATTCTACCTGAAAGACGATAACTGGAGTGTCATGGGCTTTGATTCCAAAATTTGACTTTGTTGTAACTTCACTGAGTCCTCCACATAAGCATTTAAACCATTAAATTGCAAATATGAAACAAGTGAAATACAACCATGAGACACATACTTTTCATTATTCGATTTAGGAACATCAATAATATGAGGCTCTTTAAACAAGAGGCATTTCTTTTCAGCTTCTTCAGAACCTTGAGGCCCAACCAATGATGCCAGATCTGTTCTGGAAGTTGGCCAAACAGCAACTTCAATGTTATGAACATCAAAAGCAAAGTGAAAATCATCGTGATTGACTGTATGGCTCATGTTTTTATTCATATCATCAAATTCCTTTCTCAATGACATGCGGATGTGAGGACCAGTTATAAGTATCCCAAGTTCAACATTTTTTTCAGGAAGCACTTTAAGCAAGGCTGTCTTCAATCTGCTACCATTGTACTTGTATTTACTATCCATCCTGATTTCTGGTTGTTCATCTACGCTTCGTGAAGAATCTGAAAGAATTCTTGCTTTCCCACAGTCCTTAGCCCAGCTTAGGACACCTTGTGTATGCCTAAGAAGCAGATATATTGATAATATTGATGAATATTCCAAAGCCAAATTCAGCTTTCCTAGTATCAAACTGCATTTCAAAGATCCAGAATATGTCAAAAAGTTTTTGATCTCACAGAGAAGGCTTGGATTCTCTGAATATGCAATATGACTTTCTTCAAATTTCACACAAGCTCTTTCCCAACTCAACCACATTTCTTCCAGAAAGTTTTCCAGAATCGGTCTGCAAGTAGCTTCATCAGCAGCACCAGAGCCAGAATGACTAGTTTCTGGAAGGAAGAACTTTTGTGCAGGCTCAGACCACAAAACAGAAAGATTATTAACTCCCTCCTTCGGCTTCCTATGTTGTTTTACAAAACTGGAATGATTTTTTGACTTGACCTTCCTAAGGGAAGCCCCCATAGAAGATGATGAATTAATCTTCAATTGCCCACAGGATAAAAAGAAAGACTGTTCACAAGTTTTTCGTCCATATACTAGTAACACTTCATCAATTGAAAGAGAGAACGAAAGGAGATTGGAATAAGAGATCCCGATATGTGATTTTAACTTCTCATTTACAGAAGGTTGTATTTCTTCCATTTGACAGATAGTGATTAAAATTTTCCCAAGGTTCAAAATGAAGCAACTGCGTGAATAGGGATCTTCAGATATAGGTCCACAGTGCCCATCATCTTTTGGCTCTTGAGCCAAAACTTTCCTCAAACATAATAATTTTACAACTACTAGGAGCATGTTGCATATGAGTTTCAAAATAAATGCTAGTAGATGAAGGATCTTGGAAATAATCTTGAAGTGATTATCAACAACAGATTCATTGTTGGTTTCTTTGACACATTGTACACTGGATGCTGCTCTGTAACGGGCAACGCGCCGTGCCTGTGAAATAGCTTCAGCAGGCAGCTCTTTCTCAACATCAGTGATCAACTTCCAATGGTAACAAGCAGAACTCAAAACCATTTTGTCCTTGGATATCTCAGTACAAAATCTTTCTAAAAAGTGGTTGGCAGGATATCCAATTAGTGACAATATATGCTCATATGCATTGACATAATGTAGCCAGAGACGAGCAACAATAACAAGTTTATGTAATGAGAATCTGGGAGCTGAAGTTCCATGGCTAACTTTGCTTGCAGCTAATTTCCACAGTTGTCTACCATCTCTAGCATGCTTAGGTTCTTTGGGAGATATTTTACCCAATGCTGAATACATAGAAACATCAGCTGGAGAAAAAAACAAGCTTAATTCTGGAACCCTAAGAATGAAGTCCACAAGATGAAGATCATCCAAATTGATTTGAGCGAACAGATCTTTTGACAGTAGCAAGTGGTTAATTTGATCTTTTCTCTTGCAGCCAATCTCGAAACCACTACCATTGGCAATATAAGTGATCTTTTTCAAAGGTATAAAAATTGCACCAAAAATACCCCTAGCAAGACAGCCATGAGGGAGACATTGAGATTCTGCATTGAACTCCTTTATTTTCGACCAATACATAAACGAATCATTCGAGATGGGGAACTCCACATTCAGACTGATATCATGCGTCTGAAGTTGACAGTATTTGAGCATAAGAATGAAAAAAGATGTATTAAACCGATTTCTTGAAGGCTTGGTGGCAAAGATCCTTTCAAGAATGTCATGCAAAGCACTACCCTGAAATGCAGTAAAAAAAAGTCAGGGAGAATGACAACTAAGCAAAGTTTTAATTTACATATGTGAGTTAACTACACTACATATGCAAACTCTCTCAAAACCTCATGCCGGACAGAATAGAAGATTATTCTGTAGGCTAGCTAAACAACGGAAGCTAGAGATTGAGATTGAGAAAAACCAGAAATAGAGAGAAACTCGAAGATTAAGGTTTTACGATAACATAACTCAAAGGTTATCCTCTGAAGCCCACAAGCCGGGCTTAAATAGCTAACCAAAAATGGAAAATTGTAATTAAGGCCAAACAATAGAATACAAAATAAGAAAACTATAGTTAAAATCTAGCCTAAGAATCTGGTATGAAATCATTACTAAAGATAAACATTATCATAAAATAAATTTAACCAAATTTGAAAAAGTTAACTAAAATTGACGATTCGAAGGTAAAAAGGGCTAATTTTGGGGTCGAGAAGGGGCCCCACCAAGGAGAGCTTGGTGACCACGACGTGCACGCCGAAAAGAGCTTTCCGAATTTGGGTCATATGCACGATTCTAACACCTGTAGCCAAAGTTTTAATTAAAATATTGATATCGCCATGCCTCCCCTCCCAATCGAAGAATAAGTATCATCAACCAATCGAGGGATCAGTCTCCTCACCCAACCGCGGGATAAGTCTCCTCGCCCAAATCTGCCGCTCCTTGCCCAAATCTACCGCCTTTCGCCCAAATCCTAGGAGTACTAATCCTTGGACTTGGATCCTCTTGCATCAGTCTCTCCAATTGGAAAGAACTCACCCTCATGTTCGCATAAGCATCTATGAAGAATGCGTGGACTGAGGTGGTCATCTAGAAGGCGCAACCAACATAGACTCTGAACCCGGATTTCTCTTTTTTTTTTGTGAATTTTTTTTTTCATATAAATTTGAACCCACATACTTACATCATTCTCACTGATTTGAAGAGAATTCAACCTCGAATTCTAAATCTTCTTGCCTCAGTCTTTTGGATGTCCAATTATACCCATCTTTCTCTTGTTTTAGATTCCAGTCCTAACAATCACGACAGAGATGACATAAATTTGATTAACTCAAACTAAAATAGTATTGAGCATCTCATAGTCTAAAATCAAGTCTCCATCCCCCATTCCAAATCCAAAAACAATATTCTTCCTCAGAGAACTTGAGAAAAACTCTTCAATTCCCAAAAAATCAACATAAGTAACTGGCTCAAAAGTTGTTTCTTCTTCAATCTTCAAATGTTCACCACCATCTTCGTTTTCAGAATTTTCTATATTTTCAGAAAAAATAGCTATTTCTTCCACGGCTTCATCTTCG
The DNA here is from genome assembly GCF_018687715.1 of Carya illinoinensis. NCBI lineage: Eukaryota > Viridiplantae > Streptophyta > Magnoliopsida > Fagales > Juglandaceae > Carya > Carya illinoinensis. Next base: position 4,066,257 of record NC_056752.1, read on the forward strand.
TTGGGATAGGTATCATAAATCAGTATGGATTCCATCTTGTGGAAGAATGTTCCTCTTCAAAGTCATCTTTCTCAAAGTGGTAATCCCACTCGACCTTAGGCAACATATCAACGAAACTTTCAGTTTGCAAAGTACTAAGAGATTCTGGTATGTCAACTCTGACGCCTAGGTCTGCGTGTCTTTCCTCCTTGGTGTAACCATTAACAGATTTCCTTCCCTGCCTCAACGTGTGAAGTCATTGAAACAAGGTCTGAGTATATCTGAAGAGCAAAAAGTGACACTTCATTTTCTTTTTCATCTTCTCTCATTCGCCAATCTTGGCTTTACCCTATCACTTCCGAGACTGCTTCAACTACACCCACTAGGCAGACGCTCGGCCCTTCAATTTGTTGGTGACTAGTCTCACCTTAATACGATCTCGGACATCCTTGTATTCAAAGGTACGTTCCACTTCATGCAACCAATCGATTAAGCCCTTCGCCTGAATGGTACCAAAAAATTCCAGTAGATCCACTCTGAAGCCTAGGTCTCCACATCACTCCTCCCTATCACAGTACTCCAGAAAAGGAGCACAATGGATACGGGTTCTCAAAACTAGATTCAAACTCTTGATCATAAGTCTAACCCTCTTGGTTTTGCGCCTCTAGATGTTGGGATAATTCTGCTATTTATCTATGCAAATCTGCAATCATCGCATCCTATATGTTATGATCACGGGGAGGGACTTCCTCATTCGGAACCTATCCACGTCAATCACAACCTCTACCACCAACCATGCAAACAAATGATAATTCACCCCAAGAAAACACTATTGCTCTGATGCCAACTGATGCCAGACAAAATAGAATATTATTTTGACAGCTAGCTAGATAACGAAATCTAGAGATTGAGATTGAGAAAAATCACAAATAAAGAGACTTTGAGATTAAGGTTTTACGATAACATCACTCAAAGATTATCCTCTGAAGCCCACAAGCCGAGCTTAAATAGCTAACCAAAAATGGCAAAATTGTAATTAAGGCCAAATAATAGAATACAGAATAAGATAACTATGGTTCTAATCTAGTCTAAAAATCCAAAATGAAATCGTTACTAAAGATAAACATTACCATAAAAGAAAATTAACCAAAATTAAAAAAGTTAACTAAAATTGATGATTCGAAGGTAAAAAGGGCTGATTTTAGGGTCGAGGAGGGGCCCCACCAAGCAGAGCGTGGTGACCACAACATGCACACTAAAAAGAGCTTTCCGGATTGGGGTCATATGTGCAATTCTGACACATATAGCCAAAGTTATAGTTAAAATACTAATATCGCCATGTCTCCTCTCCCAACCGAAGAATAAGTCTCCTCGCCCAACGAAGGGATAAGTCGTTCCTCACCCAAATCTGCCACTCCTCACCCAAATCTTCTGCTCCTCGTCCAAATCTAACACCTCTCGTCCAATCCCAAGAATACTAATCATTGGACCCGGATCCTCCTAAATCAAAACCCAATAGCCCCCACATAATCATCCAAAAGCTCCTTCACAGGGACATGAGACTTGTTACGCATTTCAAGAATCTTTTGTCCCTCTTTAGTCACTATGAGTCTATAACTCTACTAAGCATCCGAATTGTAAACTTCAATACCTATAGGGCACATGTCCAAAATAATGCAATCACCTACTTTAGATCTTCGTAAGAGACTAGAAATCAGAAAGCAAAACAAATGGAACGTGAATACCTCAGGATCAAGCATGGAAAGCGTCTTCTTCATAGCCACGGAAAACGTATCCTTTGGTTCCCCCACCCTTCTCGAACGTCCCTCTTCCATCACCTCCCTTCGAGTAAAATTCCAAAATATCAATTACACACTCAGAATTACAACATCCAAATTTGACACATGCAGTCATACAATTGTAGAGATACGCAAACGCACGTCAATAGGAAGTAGAATAACTCACCCAGGTGATAGAGTCACATGGATGCCTTTAAGTTCGATCTTGAAGGCGGGGACATACCAATTCGAGAACCAGAAGCTCAAGCGTTCGACGGTGACCTCTTTGAAGGAAAGACGAGAGGGCTCGTCGAAGAGCTGGTTGAGAACCGAAGTGTCGAAGCGCAAGTCCTTCGCGACCGCCTGAGAATTTATAAACCCTAATTTGACTTCCAACTCCGGCTCTTCTCGCAACCAGGGCTGCAATAGAGACGCTAGTCTCCGTTGGATTATGCTGTCCAGGAACATTATCTGGGTAGGGTCTATTTGAAGCGCAGGAAATTAGTAGCTTTCGTTCATGGTCATGGCTTTGATTGAATCTTTCTTGGGACACAAGCAGGTCATATTTTGCCCTGTCGGAGAGGAAAAAAGCCGTTGCCGACCATGCGAGTAAAACGGCGGGAAAGTGACCGACTGAAGGAAGTATATATGATCGACGAGTACACGACGAGGACTCGAGCTGCATATGCACGGATATAAATAAAATTAGAAAAATTCTAAATATAAGCCGATACATCATACATTATACATTTTTTTAATTTTTTTCTTTTACCAAATATTTAATATATAAATAATAAATAAAAAATTTTAATTAATTTAAAAAAATAAATCTAAAAATAATTTTTAAAAAAATTTAAAAAATAAAAAAAATAAGGTATATAATGTGTGAAGCTTATGGACAACAAAGCTCATAAAATTATACTTGCTTTATCTTTTAAATATCCCTCACAAATTATAGTATAATTTATCTTCTAAATATCCCTTGCATATTATCTAAAAAAAAATACTAGATGCAACCAGCTGGTCGAATCGTAGGGAAATTGCATCTCATGTGGTATAAATGAAACGGTACTAGTTTATTCAACTTATCAAAACGCTTTCATCTCTTTACGAAGCCATAAAACTCAAAGTTCTGTTTGATCACTAAGATTTTTTATATAAGAATTTTGAATTTTAAGATTAAATATTAAAATATTATATTTTAATATTATTATTGTATTAGAATTTGAAAAAAGTTAAATTGTTTATTATATTTTGTATGGAGATTTGAAAAAATTATAATAATAAAATGAGAATTTTATATTTAAGATGAAATTTTCTTATGGCCAAAGAGTACCTTATTCTTCATGAAGCCGCATAACTCTTATCCTCCATGAACCACGAAGCCATAGAGCCAAAAAAAGAAGCCACATTCGTCTTCTTCATGAACCCACGCAGCCACAAAGCGAAACCCTCTTTGTCTTCTTCATGAACCCACAAAGCCACAGTGCCAAGCCCCCATGTCTTCTTCACTCAAAGTTGAAATCACCCTTCCCACGAATACACAAAACTCTGGATCGCAGCTGTTGTATAGATAAGAAATGTAATCTTCAAGCATACTTTTACAACCGTTAGTAAATACGGAGAAGAGGTGATCTGCCATGTTCATGTTGTAGACTAGAATAATTTTTTTAACTTTTTTTTTCCCTCATAATTTAGCTTTTTTGGAAGAACTAAATTTTGGGACGTTAGGATTAGATAAGTTTTCCACACTTTCCAATATTTTTTTTTCATGAAAACCTTTTACGTCATCTTGGCCCTTGGTAGTCTTTCACAACTTCCTCAGCTTGTATCGGTGTCTTCAACTTCAATATCTCACCATTAGTTTTAATAATCTTTACGGTTTTCATAACTCCCAAGCTATTTCCCATGGAGCTTAGTTTCTTTCGCAAGAGCCAATAATGGCTTCTCTAGCTCTATGAATTAAAAATGAAAACAAAAGGGAGGTAGCTTGATCTTCTTGATTGATAAGGCTGGCAAAAAGCCTGTGATTTGTGGGGGAAGATGACCTCTGTTTGCTTGAAGACCCACGCCAACTCACACAGACTTCTCTCTGCTTCAATTTCTCCTACCCATGATGACTCGCACACATGAAGACAACAACAGATCTATTTCTTCAACTCGTGTTATTTTCTTGTGTTTGTTTTTTTTTTTTTAAATATATACATCAACTGATGTGGTCAACTAATTTCCCCACGATTTCCTATCTCGATTGAAGGTAGAAGGACATTATCAAATAATTTAATAATAAATAATCAGTTCTTCTATGGGCAACCAGGGGTGGGATATAAAATGTTAAAGTAATTAGATAAATTTTTTTAAATACCTAAGTTGTAAACAAGCCTAAATAATTTATATACAATGAAATTATGTGATATTCATTAATCATATATATAAAACGTATGACATTATTAATAATTATGTATATTTATAAAGAGTAAAGTTTAAGTTAGTAAGTAGTAACTATCAATATTATAAATATAATTATAGTTAAATATTTTTTTAATGAGTTAGTTACATAATTCACATTTATAATTTACTTAATTTTAATAATTTAAATAAAATTTTTTATTAATTTATTTAGAAAAAATATCAAAATGATTTAGCAGAATCAACAGGATCGGATCAGATTGATAACTACCTGTCCGATCCCTATAAGTGTTTGGTTTGAGAAAATGATGATCACCCTCAGGATTGACCCGAACCAACCGGATCGATTTACATCCCTAGTTAGACGTTTAGCTTCAATGTTGACATGTCGTGCCCCGAGTATTCCCTTAAATTAAAAAATAAATAAATCACTTTAAATACGTCACTTTAATCGAAAATGAGAAAATCCTGGTTAAAAAATGTTATACCTGGTCCCAAGCCTATGCCCAAACCAGATCAAGTCAACCCCTCAAGTAAAACATTGTCGTATGGGTGAGTTTCTTTCTCATTTCAATTTTTCCCCCTTTCTGATGGTTGCCGTTTTTGCTTTTCCTTCCCCATTCAGTTTTTCTTTTTTTCTTTCTTTCCCATTTTTCCTCCACAATGATGCCAATTTCACCCACACCTCAGCAATTACACGGGTTGTTCCTCACTTTCAACATCAACCTTGACAGAGTATTGCCCTCTCCCTCTTGCTTTATCAGAAGGAAGGAAGTTGAATACATTGTATTCTGTATGAATAAAACCTCACTTGAATTAAGCAATATTATGTATGCCTTTATATAGGCATTCGATTACAAGCAGAGTAATGGACGTAGTGCAGTATAGAGTAGTGGAGTACAGGAAAAAGAAATCTATTACAAGGGACAGTACTAGCTAACAGAATATACAGCTAATGATTTATTCCTGAAGATTCTAGAACTTTTGTTGAGGTGGAATGCTTTATTTTATTTATGTTAATACGCCCCCGCGAGTCCAATGGGGTGTCATACACATTGAGACTCGTTCATAGAGAGGAAAACTTGATCGCAACCAGCGGCTTGGTAAAGACATCGAGCTGGTCATTGCTGCTACAAAAAGAAACTTGCAATGTCTTGGCAGCGACTCGGTCTCGAACAAAATGAAAGTCTATATCCATATGCTTGGTACGGGAGTGATAGACTGGATTAGAAGTGAGATATGTCGCACCAAGATTATCACACCATAGAATGGGTGGATGATGAAGGGAGAATCCAAGTTCTTTGATTAAGATTTGTAACCAAATGAGCTCAGCTGTAATGGTTGCTAAGGAGTGGTACTCAGCCTCTGTGCTTGATCTAGCAACTGTGTTTTGTTTACGGGAGCTCCATGAGATCAGGTGATGGCCCAAAAAGATGCAAAATCCTCCAGTGGAGCGTCGATCATCGGGACAGCCCACCCAATCAGCATCCAAATAGGCATGAAAAGTAAGCTCAGAATTTTTTGTAAAAAAGAGACCATGATTAATAGATGATTTGAGATACCTCAGAATATTTTTTACGGCTGACCAATGTGTGAGTTTAGGATCATGCATGAACTGGCAAACTTTATTCACAGCAAATGAAATATCGGGTCTAGTTAAGGACATGTATTGGAGGCTTCCAATTACACTTCTAAACAGAGTAGGATTATCAAATGAGGGAGAATCAAATTTTGAGAGCTTAATGGACGCTGACATGGGGGATGAAATGGGATTTGCATCAGTCATATTTGTCTTACTGAGAATGTCAGAAATATATTTTCTCTGTGATAGAAGCATACCATTAGGTAAATAGTCTAATTCCAGCCCAAGAAAATAAGACAAGCATCCTAAATCTTTCACAGGAAAACATCGACCAAGAGCCTCAAGATATTGATCCGTAGCAACAGGGGATGAGGAAGCAATAATCATGTCATCAACGTAGACTAAAGTAAAGATGCAGAAATCAGATTTCTGCAAAATAAACAGAGAAGGATCCCCTTTGGAAGCAGTGAAGCCGTAACTGAGAAGCCAGTTGCTTAGTTCAGAGAACCAGGCACGTGGTGCCTGTTTGAGGCCGTAGATGGCCTTTTGAAGTTTACACACATAGTCAAGATGATTGGGATCCAAAAAACCAGGGGTTTGTTGCATATAAACAGTCTCATTTAGCTTTCCATGAAGAAAAGCATTTTGGATATCAATTTGTCTAAGGGACCAATTTTGAGAAATGGCAAGAGAGAGGACTAACTGAATAGTAGTAGGCTTAACGACCGGACTGAAAGTCTCTGTGTAGTCCACGCCAGGCTGTTGATGAAAACCCTTCGCAACAAGTCGAGCTTTTCTCCTTTCAATCAAACCGTCCGACTTCAATTTTGTTTTGAACACCCACCTGCAACCAACGAGATTAGAAACATCTATAGGAGGAACAAGTGACCATGTGTGGGTCCGAACCAGAGCTTGGTATTCAAAAGTCATGGCGTCTTGCCATTCTGGGAATTTTAAGGCTAAGGCAAAAGATGATGGTTCATCGGGAATGAGTTTGGTAGAAAGAAAACAATTTCGGGTTGGGTAAGGAATGGTGCCATCATTGAATACTCGGGGACGGGAAGAATCGGTCTGGGATCAGGTGATAATGGGGGAGCGTGGAGGTATCATGCGTGGTAAGGGTAATGGTGCAGTGGAGGTTTCGGGGGATTAATATGGATTATGGTACATTTCGCTCGAGCGGCGGCTTCTGGCCGCTTGAGCGAAGTCAGGCAGATTCAAACGCTCGATTTCTGCTCGACAGTGAGCTCGAGTGAGTTGCGGGAAAAGAGATCGCTCGAGCGGAGGCATTTGGCCGCTCGAGCGAATTCAGGCAGAGTCGAACGCTCGATGTTCGCTCGACAGGCCGCTCGAGCGAACTTAGGCAGAATCGAACGCTCGATGTTCGCTCGACACTCCGCTCGAGCGAATATCGTATTTTACAGATCAGGGTTTATTCCGCCGTCAGAGTATATATATGTTTTTTTTTTACATCTTAGGACTCTTGGGCTGGAAAACTCGGTTTTGAGTAGAGAAACACTTAGAATTCATTTTTCCTTTGATTTTCGTTCAAATTCAGAGAGAAAGATTCATTCAATCAATCATTCACGCAGCTACACAATTTCCACTGATCATTCACTCACATTGCATTAGATTGAAGAACTCCTTGAGGGGTCCAATTGCCACTACAACTCAGCCTCCTCCACCGCTTCGAATCTTCATCTCCATTCAACTGGTTTGATCTTTTCAATTCCCTACTTGCTATTTCATTTCAGTTTTGAATTTCTGAATTATTTTGGAGAATTTTAATTTAGACGTTTGAGTAATTCATTTGTTATTCATTTAATTCATGTTATTTATTGTCATCGTTTCGTTAAGCTTTCATTTTAATAGTGATTACAATTACGGTGGTTTAATTTGAGAATTTGTGATTTGAATATAATGATGAACCCTAGAACATTGAATTTGGGGCTTTTCAATTTTCAGTGCATGTTTTATCAATTACTTCCTAATTTAGTTTAATTCTTAATTTAGTTTTATTAATTTCTGAGTTTAATCTATTAGTCCTTTACATTCCAATCCGACAATCAAAATCTAAAAACATGAATCTAGTACATGACTAGTACCCTTTTCCATCCATTGCACATACCATCATTTTATTTTCTCTTTGTTTCACATTTTTCAACGAGTTTGATTTTTAAATAACTTTCCCTGAGGAGACGATCTAGTAATTTATTCCTAATTATTACACGACATCCTCCTGCACTTGGGATAGCTTTAGTACTACTCATTTTTGAGTGAGTCAAGTTTTTGGCGCCGTTGCCGGGGAAAGTATTTTAACTTAAATTTAAACTCGTTATTTTTGTTATGCTCTTTAAACTGATATTTCATGTCATGGGTGATGGACAGTTCAAATAGGTTGCATAGAGTCACATCGAGTGTTGAGAGTAATATACACAGTTTAGAGATAGATAGCTCTTTTGTCTTTTCTATTAGTGAGTCAGGTGAGGAAATTGAAATTGAACCAGAAAACATGGCTGCACCTGCATCACGCACTCTTAAGGATTATTTGCAACCCACTAGCACCACTACACCTTCATGCATTGTTTTACCTGAAAATGCATCTAATTTCTCTGTTAAGTATGTCATGATGTCAGTGATACTTCAGTTCCACGGGATGGATTCTGAGAGTCCTTACCAGTACTTGACAGATTTTGAGTTGGCTTGCACAACTTTTATCACTAGGGCTGTTACTGATGAATTCATTAGACTTCGTTTATTTCCTTTCTCTTTAAAGGATAAAACGAAGATTTGGTTTAATTCTTTGATGCCTAATTCTATTTCTAGTTGGTCTGATATGCAGCGTGAATTCTTACAAAAAATTTTTCCTTTTCAGAGAACTCAATTTTTGCAAAAGCAAATTAGTCAGTTCAATCAGAGACCTGATGAGACCTTTCAAGCCAGTTGGGGAAAATTTAAAGATTTGGTGAACATCTGTCCACATCATGGTTTTGAATCTTGGAGGTTGGTGAGCTATTTTTACACTGGTCTTACTCCAGAATGTAAGCAGTTTGTTCAGGCAATGTGCAATAGGGAGTTCTTCAGCAAGGAACCTGATGAAGCACTATCATTTTTTGACTACCTTACTGAGAGCGCACAACAGTGGAACACTAGTACTGATCGAGTTCCATTAGCAACACAGCCACTGAGGGCTATTTCTGGAGGGGGCAGATATGAGTTTAAAGAAGACACCGATGTTCAGGCCCGAATAGCTGCATTGACTAGAAGACTAGAGGTAATGGAAATAGAAAAAGTGAAGGCTGTGAAAGTAGTAGAGGCATGTTCTATATGTGCTGATTCAAACCATAAGACCTAAGACTACCCAATTATGCCAGTATTTCAAGAAGGTGGGTCTGAGCAGATGCAATCAGCTAACTAGGTTAATAGAGCACAGAATCAGCCTTTCTCCAACACATATAATCCGGGGTGGAGGAATCACCCAAATTTCTCATGGAGAAATGATCAGTCTGGTCGGTCCCCACCACCTCAGCAGCAGCCATTTAATCAGGGTGCTCCTCAGCACCAGTATCTGCCATATCAGAATCCTTAGAGCTATCCTTATGTAACTCCTCCTAGATTTCAGCCTCATGTAGCTTCACAGAGTTCTTAGCCTTCATCATCTGCAAAGAAGACTCTAGATGACAGTATGGCTCAGATGGCCAATACACTTCAGCAATTCATGCAGATTTAGGCCACCACAAATAATCAGAACACTCAGGCCATAAATGAGTTGCGAGGCACTATTAATAAGATGAGCACAACCTTGAGCACCCTAGAGAAAGGAAATTTCCAGCACAGCCTCAGCCTAATCCTCAAGTATACAGGCAGCAACAACAGCAAGTGCATAATGTCTCAGGGGATGTTATTGAGACAGCGAAGGCAGTTCTTACTTTGAGAAGTGGGAAGGAAGTTCCCCAACCAGAGATGCCTATAGACACACAGGTAGTTGGTCCTACACCTGAAGATGTAACAGAGACTGATGAAGTTGAGAAAGAACCAGAGGTAGTGAGACCAGAGCTGAAGAAGCCTGTGAGTGCAGATGTTGAGACTAGTAAGGGATACCAACCTGTGGTTCCCTATCCTCAGAGATTGGCAGCTGGCCAAAAGAACAAGTATCACACGGAGATTCAAGAGATTTTCAAGCAAGTGAAGATCAATATTCCATTCTTGGATGCCATACAACAAGTGCCTTCATATGCAAAGTTTTTGAAAGACTTGTGTACAGTGAAGAGGAAGCTGAATGTGAAGAAGAAAGTTTTCCTAACGGAGCAAGTTAGTGCATTGATATTGAGCGAGACTCCTCAGAAGTTTGGAGATCCCAGCTCTCTCAACATTTCCATTATGATTGGTGAATCACGCATTGGGAGAGCTTTACTTGATTTGAGAAGTAGTGTGAACTTGCTACCGTTCTCAGTATATGAGCAGTTGGGATTGGGTGAGCTGAAAAAGACCTCCATCATGCTACAGCTGGCTGACAGATCAGTTAAGGTACCGAGGGGTATTGTAGAGGACGTGTTGGTCCAGGTGGACAAATTCTACTACCCAGTAGATTTTGTGGTTCTTGACATGCAGTAGCCGGTCTCCACTATTTATCAAGCTCCTGTCATCCTAGGAAGACCATTTCTAGCTACATCAAATGCATTGATCAATTGCAGAAGTGGAGTTTTGAAACTTACCTTTGGGAACATGGCACTTGAGTTGAACGTTTCCAACGCCTGCAAGATGCCAGCACATTTTGATGACACAAGTGATTTAAATGCTGTGGAGAGTTTGACACCAACATATTTTATTTGCTCAACTTCTCCCTTCTCTGATGATGATTATATTTTTCAAACACCTGAATTTTTACTTGATGAGAAAATTGATCATATCAATGAAGATGACTTTGATTTTTTGATTGTTTTGCAGATTCTTCATTACCACTTGAAGTAAAGTTTGTGGGAGCAAGATGGAAAGCCCAGTTTGAAGCTCTACCACCACCAGACATGCTTAAATCTTCAGAGGAAGAAGTTCCCCAGTTGGAACTGAAACCACTTCCTCAAGATTTAAAGTATGTGTTCCTTGGTCCTGAAGAAGGCACTTTTCTGGTGGTGATTTCCTCAAAACTAAATCAGAAGGATGAAACCCAGTTGATTGAAGTATTAAGGAAGTATCAAGGCGCAATTGGTTGGACAATAGCTGACATCAAAGGCATTGATGCCGCTGTATGTACCCACAAAATCCATCTTGAAGACGATGCTAGACCAGTTCATGATGCTCAACGTAGGATCAATCCTACCATGAAGGAAGTTGTGAAAGAGGAAGTGCTTAAGTTACTTGCAGTAGGTATCATTTACCCTATCTCAGACAATAAGTGGGTAAGTCCAACTCAAGTGGTACCAAAAAAATCTGGTTTGACTGTCATAAAAAATGATAAAAATGAGTAGATTCCAACTAGAATGGTTACTGGCTGGAGAATGTGCATTGACTATAGAAAACTTAATTCAGCCAGTAGGAAAGATCATTTTCCTTTACCATTCTTGGATCAAATTTTGGAAAGAGTAGCTGGTAATGCATATTATTGTTTCTTGGATGGCTATTCTGGTTATTATCAAATTGCTGTAGCGCTTGAGGATCAGGAGAAAACCACTTTCACCTGTCCTTTTGGCACTTTTGCTTTTACTAGAATGCCTTTTGGTTTGTGTAATGCTCCAGATACTTTTCAGAGATGCATGATGAGTATCTTTTCTGATATGATTGATGATATTTGTGAAATATTCATGGATGATTTCTCTGTTTTTGAAAAATCCTTTGAGAGTTGTTTGCATAATTTGACACGTATTCTCCAGATATGTGAGGAAAAAAATCTTTTACTTAATTTGGAGAAATGCCAATTTATGGTTACTCAGGGCATTGTATTGGGGCATATTGTTTCTTCTGAGGGTATAAAGGTTGACAAGGCAAAGATTGAATTAATATCTAAACTTCCTATTCCTAGGACAGTTAGGGATATTCGTTCTTTTCTTGGTCATGCTGGCTTTTATAGGCGGTTTATTCAAAGGTTTAGTTATACTGCAAAACCTTTGTGCACTCTTTTACAAAATGATATTGAATTTGTTTGGACTGATGAGTGCCAAAAAGTTTTTGATACCCTGAAAAAGTCGCTTACCACTGCCCCTATTGTGCAACCTCCGCAGTGGGAACTTCCCTTTAAGATTATGATAGATGCTAGTGACTATACTTTAGGAGCTGTTTTGGGGCAGCGGATGGATAATAGGCCATTTGTGATTTATTATGCTAGTAGAACCTTGAATGATGCCCAGAAAAATTATACCACTACTGAAAAAGAATTGCTTGCAGTGGTTTTTGCACTTGATAAATTTCGGACTTATATTCTTGGTTCTCCTGTTACTATTTTCACTGATCACTCTGCTCTTAAGTATTTGTTGGCTAAGAAAGATGCAAAGCCACGCTTGATTCGCTGGATTCTATTATTTCAAGAGTTCAACATCAACATTAAGGACAAGAAAGGAGTTGAGAACGTGGTAGCTGACCACCTGTCTAGATTGTCATCATCTCCTTCTTCAAATGTCAGCCTTCCTCTTGATGATAGTTTTCCGGATGAGCAGCTGTTTGTGGTTGATAGAGCTCCTTGGTATGCTGACATAGTCAATTATCTGGTGACTGAGCGAATGTCTTCTGAATGGTCCACCCAAGATAAGCGTCGGTTTCTCTCTGAGGTACGACACTTTTATTTTGATGATCCATATCTTTTTAAATATTGTTCGGACCAATTGATTCGAAGATGCATTCCTGATGATGAGTTTTCTTCGATTTTGAGATTTTGTCATATGGGTGCATGTGGTGGTCATTTTTCAACAAAGAAAACAGTTTCAAAAATTTTGCAAAGCGGTTTTTACTGGCCTTTCATGTTTAAAGATGCTTATAATTTTTGCAAGGCTTGTGAGCCTTATCAAAAATTGGGATCCATTAGCAAAAGAGACATGATGCCTCTTTCCCCTATTCTGACTTTAGAAATTTTTGATTGTTGGGGAATAGACTTCATAGGACCTTTTCCGGTTTCTTTTGGAAACACATATATTCTTTTAGCTGTGGATTATGTTTCAAAATGGGTGGAGGCCATTGCTTGCAAAACAAATGACCATCATGTTGTCCTGAAATTTTTGCAATCTTTGTTTGCTCGTTTTGGCATGCCAAAAGTTATTATAAGTGATGCGGGTTCTCATTTTTGCAACAAACAATTTTCTACACTTGTGAAGAAATATGGTATTACACATAGAGTTTCTATCCCTTATCACCCTCAAACAAATGGGCAAACTGAATTGGCAAATAGAGAGATAAAAATTATTTTAGAGAAAACCATCAAGCCTAATAGGAAAGATTGGTCGGTTAAACTTCTTGATGCTTTGTGGGCTTATAGGACAGCTTTTAAAACAAATCTAGGGATGTCTCCTTATCGATTAGTTTATGGTAAAGTTTGTCATTTACCTGTTAATATTCAGCATCGAGCTCTTTGGGCCATAAAATATGTTAACATGTCACTTGATGAAACTTCAGGGTTGAGAAAATTGCAGATCAATGAATTGGATGAAACTCATTGGAATGCTTATGACAACGCTCAGATTGCAAAGGAACGCATGAAAATTCTGCATGATCAGAAAATTCATCCAAAGCATTTCACACTTGGTCAGGAAGTTCTTCTTTACAACTCTCGCTTGCATATTTTTCCTGGAAAGTTGAAATCCCGATGGAGTGGGCCGTACATTGTAAAAACCGTTCATCCTCATGGTGCGGTAGACATTGTCAATCCGAATAATGGTAATAGCTTCACTGTCAACGAACAACGTCTAAAGTCATTTCTGAAGGTCTTTGATCCACATGAAGAGATCTTGCTTGTGCAAGACCCTAGGGAAGTGTTTTGATTTGTTTCTCTTTCTTTACAGTTTTCTTTACTTGCTTTGTTTTTATTTGTTCTTTTGCCTTGATTTTATATTTCATGTTGATTGTTTGTTTTGCTTGCTTAGTTCTGTGCACTTTCTTTTCTTTCGTTCGACTCATTGAGGACTATGTCTCTCACTAGTTGGGGGGTAGCATGTGTGCACAGTTTCAAAAATAATAATAATAAATAAATAAATAAATAAGATTTGTGAAATTTGAGCATCTTGGTGGAATAGTTGAGCGGGATCATTTGTGAAGATTTATTTTCAAGCTTAAACATAGAGCATGATTTTTGATGCATCATATTTTGTTGATATGTGGCTTGAAACGCCGGGATGTTATGCTTATTGAGATGAAACTTGATAAAATTTTTGTAGAACGAAAGAAAAATTTTGAAGGACATTTTGCACATGTTTACGCTTGTAATGTTCCTTATTTACCATTCATTGATTTAACGCTAGAGAAATAAACTGCAGGACTACCGAGCCATGCCAAAAAGAAAAAAAAAAAAAACAAAGAAAACAAAAAAAAAAAAAAAAGAAAGGAAAAGGATTTGAAAAGATTAGAATGAAAAGAAAAGAAAAAAAGAAAAAAAAACAAAAAGAAAAGAAAAAAAAGAGAGAAAAAAGGAATAAAGGCAACTTAAAGAACTTTCCTAAGTAAAAAGGGCTAAAAGCAGTTACCCAAGACTTTGGGGTTGAGTGTCCAACCTTTAAAAACAGAGCTGGTGTGAAAACTGCTAGACCCTTAGGCTTTGAGGTAATTAGAATCAGCAATGATTAATCTTAAGGTTGAAAAATCATATGGCAAATCATGGCTAGTAAGGGTGAATTCGGTCCGGTCCGAGGAGGTTTTACGGACCGAACCGGACCTATTCGGTCCAGGGTTTTCCCACCCTGGACCTGACCGAACTTCATACGGTCCGGTCCGGTCCAGTCTCATCCGGTCCGGTCAGTCCATTCGGTCCACCCTATGAGTTTTTTTTTTTTTTTCAATGACATTTTGTTTAATACTTATGTAATTATATTGTGACATATTTAATATATATACATATAGTATACTATTATATATATTAGTAATACACTACTACTATTAGTCTATTAGTAATAATACTATAACTAATAATTATATGTAATAATAGTAATAGTGATAACTATATATGTAACTATATCATGTAATAATAATAGTAATAATAGTAATATATGTAACTATATGTAATATTAATAACTAATACTATTAGTCTATTAGTACTAATAACTATACTAGTACTAATACTATAACTAATAAATATATGTAATGATAGTGATAATATATGTAATATTATATTAAATAATAGTAATACTCTTATTACTAATATTCTATGTAGTTATAGTGATTTAATGCTAACATATTACATATTAAGTTAACTATACTAATACTATTATAAATTTACAAATATATAATATATTATAATTTATACTATAACTTTTATAATATGTTAATACATTAATATATATACTAGTACTATATTTTTTTTTGATCGGTTATACTAGTACTATATATTATAGTTAATAGTTATATATTAAAGAATATAGTAATACACTGATACTAAATATATATATAATATAGTTATAGACTTACAATGATTTAGTTATTATGAATTTATAATTAGTATAACTATATAATTGTATTAGTATTAGACTATTAGTAATTCAATTTGACTATATTATATTAGTAATATTAGTTATGTTGAACTTGAATCAGTTAGTTAGTATAACTGTATTCTATATTATTTGTATTAATATAAATATTAGTATTAGTTGTAACTATATAGACTATATTAAAATTGAGAGTCTTAGACTATATAATATACTAATAGTATTAGTATAACTATATAAGTATACTGTATAGCTATATATTAGTTTTAATTATAGTGATTAGTATAACTATATAATATTAGACTATTAGTATAACTATATATTAGTATTAGTTATACTGTTATAGTGATTTAGTATATTATAATTTATATATTATATTTATACTATAACTCTTATAATATATTAATATATACTAGTACTATATATTATAGTTATATATTAAAGAATATAATAATACATTCATACTAAATATATATAGTTATATTTCTAGTGATTTAGTTATTAACTTATTATGATTAGTATAACTATATAAATTATAATAGTATTAGACCATTAATATAGCTATATATTAGTAATATTAGTTGTGGTGAATTAGTGCTTTAGTATAACTATATAAGTATTAACTATAATGATTAGTATATCTATATAAATTATAATATAGTGATAATTATATTCATTAAATATAAGTATATTGATAATTAAATTATATTAATTATAGTGATAAATATACTATATAGCTATACATAGTATTAATTATAGTGATTAGTATAACTATATAAATCATATGATAGTATATTAATATTAATAGTAAACTATTAGTATAGGTCACTATAACTATTGTTGAAGTATTAGTTATAGTGATTTATATAACTATATTAGTATAAGTATAACTACAATCTATATTAGACTATTAATATTTTTTTATACCATATATAATTATATAATTAATTATATACAACTATTATATAAATAATAAATTTTTTTTAATCCATTCGGTCCGGTCCGGGGTGAAAAACCCCCGGACCGGGACCGGACCGAATACCTTCGGTCTCTTAAAAATTGGACCGGGACCGGACCGGACTTATTCGGTCTGGTCCGGTCAGTTTTTCTGGTCTGGACCGTTCGACTTTCAGCCCTAATGGCTAGTAATGAGGAACACACAACCGGTCTAACTCCATACACACATTTGAGTTCTGAGACATTTGCCTTAATTCTATGTGAAAGATTGTTGAGATAGTCTTGGTGGGTATAATCCTTGGGGGTTGAGTAGTAACGTGTCACTTTTGTGAGAATTCAGAATTATGTTTGATTGTTTTTGTTTGAATTTCAATCTTTATGCAATATTCATCTCAATTAATATTCGCTATTTTGCTTAAGGATTAGCAAAATGCTAGTTGGGGGGTGTGATTGAGTTGAACTATTATATTTTTAATGCTTTTGGAGCTAATATATATTAATTCTTTCATTACTTTATCATTGGTTTTATATGAAAAAATGAATAAATCAAAGTTGTGATTTTAATTGATTAAAAGCATGAATTTCTACTCTAATTTTATCAACTGTTGATTAATATGGATTATGGTACATTTCGCTCGAGCGGAGGCTTGGTCAGGCAGATTCAAACGCTTGATTTCCGCTCGACAGTGGGCTCGAG
Organism: Carya illinoinensis; assembly: GCF_018687715.1. Taxonomy (NCBI): domain Eukaryota; kingdom Viridiplantae; phylum Streptophyta; class Magnoliopsida; order Fagales; family Juglandaceae; genus Carya; species Carya illinoinensis. The sequence goes on from NC_056752.1 coordinate 4,083,273, forward strand.
CGAGTTGTGGGAAAAGAGATCGCTCGAGCGAATTCAGGCAAAGTCGAACGCTCGATGTTCGCTCGACAGGCTGCTCGAGCAAACTTAGGCAGAGTCGAACGCTCGATGTTCGCTCGATAGGCCGCTCGAGCGAACTTAGGCAGAATCGAACGCTCGATGTTCGCTCGACACTCCGCTCGAGCGAATATCATATTTTACAGATCAGGGTTTATTCCGCCGTCAGAATATATATATGTTTTTTTTTTTACATCTTAGGACTCTTGGGCTGGAAAACTCAGTTTTGAGTAGATAAACACTTAGAATTCATTTTTCCTTTGATTTTCGTTCAGATTCGGAGAAGAGGATTCATTCAATCGATCATTCACGCAGCTACACAATTTCCACTGGATCATTCACTCACACTGCAACAGATTGAAGAACTCCTTGAGGGGTCCAATTGCCACTGCAGCTCAGCCTCCTCCACCGCTTCGAATCTTCATCTCTATTCAACTGGCTTGATCTTTTCAATTCCCTACTTGCTATTTCATTTCAGTTTTGAGTTTCTGAATTATTTTAGAGAATTTTAATTTAGACGTTTGAGTAATTCATTTGTTATTCATTTAATTCATGTTATTTATTGTTATCGTTTCATTAAGCTTTCATTTTAATAGTGATTACAATTACGGTGGTTTAATTTGAGAATTTATGATTTGAATATAATGATGAACCCTAGAACATTGAATTTGGGGCTTTTTAATTTTCAGTGCATGTTTTATCAATTACTTCCTAATTTAGTTTAATTCTTAATTTAGTTTTATTAATTTCTGAATTTAATCTATTAGTCATTTACATTCCAATCCGACAATCAAAATCTAAAAACATGAATCTAGTCCATGACTAGTACCCTTTTCCATCCATTGCACATACCATCATTTTATTTTCTCTTTGTTTCACCTTTTTCAACGAGTTTGATTTTTAAGTAACTTTCCCTGAGGAGACGATCTAGGAATTTATTCCTAATTATTACATGACATCCTCCTGCACTTGGGATAATTTTAGTGCTACTCACGTTTGAGTGAGTCAGGGAGGTTTCGGGGGAAGACGATGAAGGGTGTTCGTATTGGGTAGGTGAGGTAATGGGCTGAGTGGGGGTCGGGTTATGATGTGTGTTGGATGGGCCTGGGTGTGTGTTGGGCAACGGAAGAGTGGATGTGGAGTTTAGGCTGTTAGAAAGTAATGGACTTGCAGTAAGGCTAGTGGATGAGAGGGGAGGTGGGCCCAAGATGGATGGTAAAGAGCAAGGGATAGAGACGGTGGGGTTATTGTTTGAAGGTGATGCAGAATGGTTGGATTTGTTGTACGGGAAGCTGGTTTCAGCAAAGAAAACATCTCTAGAGATATAAAGGCGATTTGTTTTGGGATCGAGACATTTGTAGCCTTTGTGAGATGTACTATAACCAAGAAAAATGCATGAAGTGGACCGAAAATCTAATTTGTGACGATTATAAGGACGAAGATTAGGCCAACACTCACATCCAAAAATCTTTAGGAAAGAGTAATCCGGTGGTTTGTGATGGACCATAAGATATGGAGATTTATTTTTTAGAACCGGAGTGGGAAGTAAGTTAATTAAATAAGTAGCGGTTCTACTTACTTCCCAAAAGGAAGTAAGCCCAGTTTCTACAAGGGTAAGGTAAAGAGGCTTGGGCTAAGAGAGTAAGCCCAGTTTCTACAATGTGGCTATGTTTGCGTTCCATAAGCCCATTTTGTTAGTGGGTATGTGGACATGAAAAACGGTGAATAATGCCAAGATTTTTGCATATAGGAGTGAGAGAGTGGAATTCTCCACCAGCATTAGTTTGAAGAGCTATTATTTTATTATTAAAGAAACGTTCTGCAAAGGTAATGAAAGAAGTGAAAATTGACAAAATATCGGATTTATATTTCAAGAGAAAAATCCATGAGAACCGTGTGTAATGATCAACTATGGATAAGTAATACTTAAACCCATTTCTGGACACAATAGGAGCTGGGCCCCAAACATCGGCCCATATTAATTCTAATGGCCTAACTGTGTGAATTAAACTAGAAGAAAAAGGCAGTTGCCGTGCTTTTGCAAGAGGACACTCTGGGCAAGTAAACTGTGACTTTGTGGGAAAATATGGCAAATGGTTGGAGCGCAAAACACAGGAGACCAAATCAAGAGTGGGATGACCAAGTCTTCGGTGCCATTGGCTGAGGGAAGTGCGTTCACCAAGAAGAGCTGTTGGAGATGAGGAGTGCAACGGAGGTGGAAAATGGTATAGACCATCACGGGTTGGACCGCTGATGAGGAGCTTCCCGGTTGTGTTGTCCTTGACATTGAAATGATTGGAATGAAATTCAAAAAAGCAATTATTGTCAGTGCAAAATTGAGAAACTGAGACCAAGTTTTTTGTAATAGTAGGTACATGAAGCAAACGATGTAAGTGAAAAGAAGAGGAGTTAGAAAGAAAAGAGGAGTCACCGATGTTTTCAATGGGTAGTCCATTTTCGTTGCCTACACGAATTTGGTCATGTCCTGTGTATGGTTCAGAGGATATATTTAGCTGGGAGAGGTCATGAGTGAGATGGTGAGTGGCAGCAGAATCTGGATACCAAGTTGGATCGGCCAGTGAAGTGGAAGAGGTGTAGTTTGCAGTGAATGACTGAGGTGGTTCATACTGATAAGCATGATCAAACCTATAGTGGTATTGTAAAGCTACGTGACCTGGTTTAGAACATACTTGACAGATAGAACGGTTGGTGTTTGATGGTGAGTAATTAGGGCTGCAAACGAACCGAATCGAGTCGAATTCGAGCAGGGGGTCAAGAGCTCGTTTAGCATATATATCCGCTCGAACTCGACTCGAGTTCGAAAAATATTGAAAATTTCTGATCGAGCTCGGCTCGTATAAAATAAATGATGATCGAACTCGACTCGAACTCGAATATAAAAAATATACAAGTTTATACGAGCTCGAGTAGCTCGACTCGAGCTCGGTTAAAATCTGATCTACAATTTTATTTTATTTTTGGTTGGCTGAAGCACAAATGAGATTTTTTTTTTTTTTTTTTTATAAATAAATGAGATTATTTCTTTTAATCAATTTTAACTAGATATCAATATAACATTGATTCATTGTCACTTTCCAATACATATGGCATCAAGAATGCCTAATACATTAAAGTCATTTAAAAAATTATATAATTAAACTATTAATTTAATATTATATTTTCGATTATCATTGATATAATATTAAATATGGCCAAAAAATCAAAATATGATTAGTTAAGAAAGTGTCGCAATCAATTAGAGTTGTTTATTTTTATAAAATTTTTCTATTTGACTCAATAATTCTTTTATGAGCTAAATAAATTATTATTGTAAAATAATAAAACATGTTACTTATACATAAACTTAAAATAACAACATACATTATTTTTTATATATATTACTTATACAAAGTATAAAAAATAATATACATAGCATATAAAATATATATAATAAAAGAATACATGTAAGTATATATGTAAATATATATATAAATATTACGAGTATTGTGACGAGTTCAAAACGAGTCGAATCGAGTTTATACGAATATTGTTCACGAGCCTAAACCGAATCGAGTCGGGATTATACGAGTTTTGCTCGTTTAATATTCGAACCAATATTAATGTTCACGAACAACTCATTTATTAAATGAACCGAGTTCGAGTCGAGTTTATACGAGTCGATCTCGAATTGTTCACGAGCGGCTCTGTTCATTTGCAGTTGCAGCCCTATGAGTAATTGTTTTGGAAAGTGTTTGAGGATGAATATTGAAGAGGCTGGGGGGAACGACCTCTGTAAGACCCTCTGTTTCGACCACGGCTACCACGATTTCCCCTATAATTGCTTCTTCCTCGTTGATCACAATACTGTCCAGTACTTAAATTGACCGAAGGTTGGAGAGAAAAAGAAGAGCTAATGTTGCGAGAGTTATGAGACAACCTGGTTTCATGAATAAGAAGAAGATGGTACAGTTCTTGAGGAGTGATAGGATCTAATCTGGTAGTTATTGAGGTAACAAAGAACTCATATGAAGAACCAAGACCATTAAGAAGATAAGTGATGAGTTCTTTGTTAGAGAGAGGACTCCTGGTAGCGGCAAGAGTATTGGCTAACATTCGGACTTTACTGAAGTACTCAGTAACCGATTGTTCATTTTTGGATAAGTTGGTAAGCTGAAATCTAATCTGGAATTCTCTAGCTTCAGAGAGTGAGCTAAACATAGATTCTAGAGTGAGCCATAGCTCTCTTGAGTTTTTAGGCAACATGTCCTATAATAGACTCTATAAGAGAGGAAAATAAAACACTGAGGATGAACTGATCAGTTTTCTGCCAAGAAAGGAAATCAGGATTGGTTTTGAGTGTAGTAGTAGACTCTGCAGTTGGATCGATTGGGAGATATTTGAGGGGAATGATCTGAGTTCCATCAACAAAGGAAAACAGATCTTGCCCTTTGAGGTAAGCAAAAATTTGCACTATCCATAAACGGTAATTATCCTGGTTCAACTTGAGAGTGACTACGGAGGAGAAGGAAGGAGAAGGTGGCAGCGTAGTCATGGTGGGACTGAGGGATGGATCGAGAGACTGCTAGTCAGCAGCTCTGATACCATATCAGAAGGAAGGAAGTTGAATACTTTGTATTCTGTATGAATAAAACCTCACTTGAATTAAGCAATATTATGTATGCCTTTATATAGGCATTTGGTTACAAGCAGAGTAATGGACGTAGTGCAGTACAAAGTAGTGGAGTATAGGAAAAAGAAGTCTGTTACAAGAGACAGTACTAGCTAACAAAATATACAGCTAATGATTTATTCCTGAAGATTCTAGAACTTTTGCTGAGGTGGAATGCTTTATTTTATTTATGTTAATATGCTTCCATGCGAAATTTCATCAAGCTTCAGTGTTTTTGTCTGGGGTTGCCAAGCCCTTGCCAAGATCTCGTCGTCGACCATATCCATCACTGGTAAGAATCCTCATTTCACTCTCTATTCTCAGTTTCGCACACTCAAATTCGTGCACTCACCAGATTTTTTCCTTAGCACTTATTTAAGCAAATCTCTCATCTTAGTTTTCCTCTCCCACCCTCTCTCTTTGAATTTCTAAATCTATTTTTTTTTCTCTCTTGGTGTTCATCTTTCCACAAGAAAATTCCAGTATTTGATTTTAAGTATACTGATCTCCTTTTTTTTTTCTTTTTTTCTTTTTTACTTATTTTCAACCTTGCCGATTTTTGCATAGCCATACAATATCCTCATTGTTGCAAATATTCTTGTTGCCATCAATATCTCATATTTTCTAGTGAACCAAGGTAAGCGCCTTGGCTCTCTTTTATCCCATAAAGCTTAGAAAATCCTGTTATACTCGTCGAGTATAAGTTTTGTGCTATTTTGGTAATCATGAATAAATTAGTGAATTACGTGAAACTTTGATGAGGATGTTGGATGGATTTGGAATTGTTAGGGTTGGAAGTTGTTAGAAATTTTATTGGGTTATGTTTAAATAGTAGGATCTATAATGGGGTTGTTTCTCTTGTATATACTGCTGGTCGGGTTAGTGTTGTTGGTTGTTTGAGTCATTTAAGTGGCTATTCTGTTGGGATATGACAGTATGTATAAATATATGGTAGATTGGAATGGATGAGTGATTTATTCGAACTGTTATAAGTTGCTTTTGGGAGTTAATGAGTAACTCAGAGGTTGTTTGAAGTGGGTATTGTATTTATTTGTGAATATTTGACTTTGGTAACATGTCAAGAGTAGTTGTTAACTAAGGAATAGGAATATTCATTTGACATGTAACCATAGCCGCAAGAGTTGGATTACATGATTGTTTTTTATTGACTAATTTATGTACTGATGATAGTCAATAGAATTAGTGGTGATGATTTTCGATCATTAAAATTCAATGAATATTTTCTTATTTAGGTGGTGAAACATATAGAGGTCAAACTCAAGACTAAGTTAACGCGCAGCAAAGGTTGAGAAGTGTTTTTATATTAGACTTTGCATAAAAAAAAAAAAAAAGAAAGATAAAATGAAGTTGACTTTTGAAAATATGCATGTTTGTTTTTGAAAAGAAATCTGAAAAATAACCTCAATTATTTGTTCTGGCATTACTCATGAATTTTGTATGAAAGAGAAAATACTTTTGTCATGAATGGTGTAGACATGAGCTTCTTTTGTATAATATTTCTGAATTTTGTAAAAAGAACAAAAATGAGATTCTTAAAGTTTTGTTGCGGTTAAAATGAAGATATTTTGATTTTGCTTTGTTGAATATATGAAATGATTTGAAACTACTCAGAATTCTATTCTAATATGATATGTAAACTGAAAAACTTTAGCATGAGTTTCTGATTTTGCATATGAATATGATTCGTTTCTAATAATATGTATGTTCTATTTCTGTTAAAGCTCTGCCATAGATATAATAGTGGCATACGGCTACGCCATGGGTATAATAGTGGCATATGACCCCGCCATGAGTATAATAGTAGCATACGGCCCAGCCACGAGTATAATGGTGGTTTATAACCCTACCATGAGGTGAAACATGGAATACGACCTAATCACGGGTATAATGGTGGTTTATAACCCTACAACTAGGGTGAAACATAGAATACGGCCCAGTCATGGGTATAATGGTGGTTTATAACACTAACATGGGATGAAATATAGAATACAATCCAGCCACGGGTATAATGGTGATTTATAACCCTACCACTCGATATGATACTCTGATGTAATATGAAGAGGATATTTCAGTTTATGATATGCTAAAGGAATTTTTTTGGAATAAGAAATTTTGTGAAAACTTCGCTCTGTTATTTTGTAATATGTTCTGTTTATGCATTCTGAAAACAATCGTTTCTAATTCTGTATTTTGAAAGTAAAAGTTTTGTTATGCAATCCAAAATCTGTAAATGTTATTGTTTACATATTAGTATAGTTTCGTTATTTACTAAGTTGTTGATAACTTACCCCTTATCTCTATAATATTTTCAGATAACTTTGATGATACAACTGAGAACCAGTAATAATGTATGTGGCAAGAATAGCTGAAGACAGTGGTTGAGTACCTCGGGGTACTAGTGCTATTGGTAGACATATTTACTAAGTAGTTTGATTTCAGTATGTGTAGATGATTATGAAGACTAATGTATTATTTCATTTCATTATGTTAATAGAAACATGTGGAGAGATTGATTTATTTTTATTTGGATAATTGTGTTAAGGGGTTGATGGATTGATATGTGCCGTTAGTTACATTAGAGAAATTTATGTCTAACTTTGGAGTCTTTGCAAATATATTTTAAATTTGAAAGATATAATAGAAATTGGTGAAATGTTTATCAGGTTATAAGAGATAACTTCTCAAACATATGAGAATGTGGCGTTACAAAAAATACTATTTCTTTTCAAAAATTTGTAGAGAAAATATATAGAAAAAAAGTAACATTATATATAATTTTAGGATGGATAACGAAAATTCTTTTTGGGAAAAAAAATTGAGTTTATTATTAAAAAAAAAAAAAAAAAAAAAACCTTCCAAGATCATAATAGATTCGTCTAACTTATCAAAAAAATATTGGACACGATCGGCTTATTACGGAATTAACCCCTAAAAATCCTCTTTACCACATTTATGCAGGAGTCAAATGATTAAATTTAGGACATAGACCAGGTCAAATGACAGTTTCCTTGTACAAATAGAAGTTTCAATATCTTTCGTCTTCGGCTCTTCTTCTTAGAGTCTTCAAACGTCAGTTTGATCTGTAAAACCAAACAAACTCCGGTGCCTGATTGTCTTGAGGAACCGGACACTGTTTGTCCCACCGGAGACTCGTAATTCCCCAGCTTTCTGCCTGTCCAACGGCCAGGTTGCACATCGGAGTGGCCTGATGTGATTAGGAATTCCAGCAATCACAAAGTTACTGCAGAGAAAAAGAGTGTTGTTTACAAGAATAAAACCTTAACCGCACAAAAGCACCTACCTAACCGCCCAACAGAAATTTCTCGTATCAGAAATTCCTACCTCCCCTATCTCTCTCTCTCTCTGGCCATCGCTATCAGCTGTTCTTTATTCTTCAAGCTTTCGGTTTTCTTAATGCCTGGTTTTCCTCTTTATTCTTTTTAGTGTGTGTATATATATATATATATGAATACACACATATATACACACTAGTGTCATACAAGAATCCACATTTTTCTTGTTATTGTTCTTTTTGTGTAATATATACATACTGGTGAGAGATGTATAAACTGAGAAGCACGTCAAGAGGGCGCCGAATATTCTCGGATCAAGAGGGAAACAAACGTGGGAAAAAATTTGGCAGGCTTAAGAATCCGGATAATCCGGATGATGGCTGTGATCAGGAGGAGGGCGGTGATCGCTATAATATTAGTCGTCCGAGCAGGAGCAGCAACGCTTCGGTCCAGTCGGAGAGTTCTCCGGCTCCTGACTACGACGTCACCGACCCTCTAATGGTGTTGGACAACAGTACTTCTGGTGCTTACGAGCCTTCGACGACGTCCACGTCTCCTTTAACCGAGTCCCCATGGTCATGCCACATGTGGTCTCCTCATCCTGATCATGATCAGCATAATCCTTCCTCAGATGTCTCGGGCAACGCACTTCTCGGCTCGCTGGTCCGGGAAGAAGGCCATATATACTCAATGGCAGCCGCAGGGGACTTGTTGTATACTGGGTCCGATAGCAAGAACATCCGGGTCTGGAAGAATCAACGACAGTTTTCTGGGTTCAAATCGGATAGCGGGTTGGTTAAAGCAATAGTCATTGCTGGGAAGAGGATCTTTACGGGTCATCAAGACGGGAGGATCCGAGTGTGGAAGATATCATCGAAGAATCCAAGCGTTCACAAGCGTGTAGGGACGCTTCCAACCGTGGGAGATTATCTCAAAAGCTCGATGAAACCAAAGAACTACGTGGAAGTGAGGCGTCACCGCAGCGTAGTATGGATCAAACACTATGATGCCATCTCGTGCCTTAGCTTGAGCGAAGATAGATCTCTACTCTATTCAGCTTCTTGGGACAAGACTTTCAAAGTCTGGCGAATCTCAGACTCCAAGTGCTTGGAATCAATCAATGCTCATGACGACGCCGTGAATACCTTGGTAGCGGGTTTTGACGGCTTAGTGTTCACTGGCTCTGCCGATGGTACCATCAAGGTTTGGCGCAGAGAGGTACAAGGGAAGGGAACGAAGCATTTCTTTTCACAAACGTTGTTGAAGCAAGAGTGCGCGGTGACAGCATTGGTTGTTGATCCTGAAGGCACCTTAGTTTACAGCGGCTCATCGGACGGGCTTGTTAACTACTGGGAGCGCGAGAACTCTCTTTCGCACGGCGGGGTATTGAAAGGCCATAAACTGGCAGTTTTGTGCTTAGCCACGGCTGGGAAGCTTGTATTAAGCGGATCAGCAGACATGGGGATATGTGTGTGGAAGAGAACGACGAGATTGGAGGGATCAGAGCACACATGCTTGTCGGTGTTGACGGGTCATACCGGGCCGGTCAAGTGTTTGGTCGTGGGAAAGGATCACAAATCAACGGCCAAGGAGCAGCAGCGGTGGATTTTGTACAGTGGCAGTTTGGACGAGTCCGTGAAGGTGTGGAAGGTTTCGGAGGAAGGGCCAATAACCATGGAACAGAATATTGATAATCAAGTACGGCACAACGGTACTCCGGTGCTCCCTTTGAAGTCAGCCCCAAGCTTCTCCAACCGCGCATGATGGTATTTGAAGTACGTACGTGTAAAGTACCTACTGTGTGAATTTGATATCCGATATTGTCCCCATGCAATGCATGCATGCTGTCACATAAGACTGGCTTAGCTAGCAGCTTCACAATATATTTGATTCGTTTTTTTTTTTGTTTCCTTTGTTCAGAAACGTAATTAAAAAGAAAGATCGGAGGATTTGGCTGGGTCGTTCGATCTGTGAATAATATAATTAATTATATATTCTCACTATATATATATATATATGAAAGGAAATCGACTAATGTCCAATTTGGATTCTCTAACTCATTTCAACTTATTTCAATTTATTTAATCTAATTATTACAATTTTTTTAAATTTCAACACAAAATATAATAAACAATTCAACCATTTCAAATTCTAACACAATAATAATATTAAAAAATAATATTCTAACAATATTTTATTTAACTTTTAACTTTTATCTCAACTCAACTCAACTCAATTCAGCTTAACAATATCAAAATGCAGCCTAAATATTGGAATCTACTGCATGATTGTGTTGATCATCATAATGAGGCTGATTAAAGCCTTATATGTCAAATTCATTAATGATTTAAAGCAATGGCGGAATTAGGAATTTACTCTAGGAGGGTCAAATAAAACTAGAATAATATACATAAAATATTTTTTGTTCTACTTTTATACAATTTTTTTTACGATATATAATAATTTGATAGAAAGATTTATAATAAAAATAAAATACATTTAATACAACTTATATATTAAAAAAGTATTTGATATGTCAAGAATAATATATCATTGAAATAATATAAAGACATTCATATAAATATATTAAACAAAATAAGTATAGAGTGTCCAAAATTCTAACTTGCGTTCTTTTAAACAAACAAAATTATCAAGTATTGAATCTAAATTAAAATTCTTAGTTATATCTCTTTCAATATAAATAATGGAAAGATGTTAGAAATATTACTAGTTATAGTTATATTTTTTTTAAATTTTATTTATAATAAAAATATGTATTTTATTTTATATGAGATGTGTTTTATTTATTTCGTTTTTATATTAGATTAAATTTTATAGAGCGGCCAAAATAATTTTTAGATGAGGGACAATACATGATAAATTAATATTATTTTATTAAATCAAGAAAATTAATATATATATATTTTTCAAATTTCTAGAAGGCCATGGCTCCTTGTCCCAACGTGACTTCGTCATTGGTTTAAAGCTATAAATAAAATTAAATGAGATAAAATATTTTTTAAATCTAAATAAAATCTTAATTACTTAACCCTTTATGTTCTAAGTCATGAGTACTGATCCATTGCTGATATTATATTTGTTAGTAAGGAGCTAGAAAAACAAGACGAATAATTTGTTGCTGAGATATATCTTCAAGAAGAAGCTGCAAGCATGCCTTTGAAAATTTGGAAGAATAATTAGTACTGCAGTTCACCTTGTCCTTTTGTACCAAAAAGTGCGGATAAAAACCTAAAACGACGACTTTCTGATACTTGCCTGGTGTGAAACGAATCAAAGTTTTGAAGTTTCTACCACACGAAAGTACCAGTCTTCCAGCTTGCCGGTAAAATCAAGGAAATAAAAGTCTTCATGATCAGCATGCGTTTTGGTAAGCCATGCTTTTCGGCTTGAATGAGAAAGATTCATGATGTATTTTATAATTAATTTTTTTAATATAATGTATTATATCATATCATATGTTAATTTTTAAGTTTATTATTATCAAAAATTAATTAAAGCATTTTTCGAAGAATCAATTAGAATAAGGCTTTTCTCCATGCATGCATCTCTCATAATTATCGATGATCTACATCCAATTAAGTTTTTTAGTGCTTTGAAATATTGTGGTAGGTTGAAAGTATAAACTTTCATGTTTCGCTGGTCATGAATATCGATCGCATCTTTTGACCGGTCAGATTTTTAGCATTCTGCTTTTTCTGCCGCCATGGTGACTTCATGCACTGAAAATGAGTTTTAACTCCACTGATATGTGTGTATATATATATATATATAATTTCAACAATTGAATTAATTATCATTATAAGAAAACTTGATTTTTACTTTTTCATTTTTCACGACAATTCAAGTTTTAGCATTTTCATCGTTTTAATTTTTGGTGAGTAAAAACTCGTTAATAAAAACTAACTTTCACAGTGAAAGTATGTAAGAAATATAATGAAAACAATTCTGAATGCTCGATCTAGTTCACAAGACTCTCTTTTATATATAGTGATTGTATACATGGAAAATACAAGGAAATGTAATCTGCAAATCAATTGCCTAAAATTATCGACATGATACAAGGATGATCATTGCGCTGACTGCTCCTAAGTATAAGGGTCAAAGTTTTCATAGCTGTTGGCATATTGTTATCCCTTAGAATCAGGGACAATTGTATATGTAGATATTTTCTTAACAAACTCAACGGGGAGAGAACCACATTAAGTTTGTCTTGCATGAGTGAAAATTTGGCTAAGACGGTAGGCTTCGTAAGAACGTCAGCGGGTTAATCACGGCTTGAGATAAAACGAACTTCAAGTGACTTTTGTTGTACCTTTTTCCGAATAAAGTAGTAATCAATTTCCACATGTTTGGTGCGGGCATGGAAAACGGGGTTCACCGTGAGATAAGTGGCCCATATGTTATCACACCAAACAACGAGTCTTGAGGAAAGAAAAACACAAGGGAAAGAAAAACACAAGCTCACGCAATAGGGACTGAAGCCAAAGTGACTCAGTTGTGGCATGAGCAACGACTCTGTATTCTACTTCCGTATTGGAGCATGCAACAGTTGGTTGCTTTTTGGAATTCCAGGAAATCAAGTTGGGGTCGAAATAGATGCAATAGTCAGACATATAGCGGCGATCATCGGAGCAGCCAGCCCAATCAGCTTCACAATAAATGGAGAGCTGAGTGGATGCGTCTAGTCGAATGTGTAGACCAAAGTCGATGGAGAATTTCTGATAGCAGAGTATGCGCTTCACAACCGACCAGTGAATTTCAATTGGTTTGTGCATGAACTAACAAACTTTATTGACGGCATAAGAGATGTCTGGCCAAGTCAAGGATAAATATTGTAAAGCGCCAACGACGCTACGATACTGTGAGGGATCATCACAAGAAGCACAATCAAACAGAGAGAGTTGTTGCGAGGATGACATCGGATATAACACGGGCTTTGCTTCTATCATATTTGTGCGCTTGAGAATTTTATAGATATATTATCTTTGGGAGAGAAAAAGACCAAAAGAGGTACTAGAGGCTTCAATACCCAAGAAAAAGCTTATGACACCTAAATCCTTTACGCCAAACTCATGACTAAGATCCTGGATAAGATGAGAGATAGCTTGTGAACTGGAGCCTATGACCACAATATCATCCATGTAGATTAGGAGAAACAACTGAACTGAGCCTGTTGTATAGATGAAAAGAGACGAGTCTGAACTTGAATTGATGAAGCCCAAGGTAAGAATATAATTACTGAGTCTTGAATACTAGGGATGGGGTGCCTGCTTCAAACCGTAAAGAGCTTTATGAAGCTTGCAGACGTGCGTCGGGAAGTTGGGGTCCGCATAGCCGATGGGTTGGTGCATGTAAACCTCTTCAGCTAAGAAACCGTGAAGAAAGGCATTTTGGACGTCAATTTGATGGATTTCCCAGTTGTGAGATACGGCAATGCTAAGAACTAGATGGATTGTCGTAGGCTTGACAACCGGACTGAAAGTGTCATCAAAATCAATACCTTGTTGTTGATGGTATTCTTTAGCTACTAATCAGGCCTTGCGTCTGTCAAGAGTGCCGTCAAACGTCTTCTTAGTTTTAAGAACCCACATGGAGCCAACAACATTCAATTTTGGATGAGCAGGAACTAACGACTGGGTGCCTTTTTCATTAGTGCAGAAAACTCAGCATCCATTACAGACCTCCATTCAGCATATTTGCTTATCTCAATATAACTGGAATGAGCTTTAGGCATAGAACACATAGTGAGTAAAGCTTTGGGTAGAGAGTAACGGATTGTACCATCAGTGAAGGATTTTGGCTTGATAATGTGATTCTGTGATCAAGTCCTCATTTGGTGAGGATGAGCCGCGGGAGCTTCAATTGCAATAGCAAGAGCAAGAGAATCATGAGATGATGATGGTGAGGAACAAAGAGTTGGTGAAGAGGGAGAATTAGAGGGTGACATAGTAGGCAAGTCAGAGAGGGCAGGTGGAGAGGCCATAGGAGCCGACATCGTGGCATCATCTAGGAAGAGAGTTGGCGAAGTGGCTGTATGGGGGCTTGACTGGAAGTTAATGGAAAAAAGCAAGAGAATAGTGTCTGGTTGAGATGAATTGGGTGGAGGAGAGACATGTGTTGTTTGAGAGAAAGGGAATACATGTTCATCAAAGACCACGTGTTGAGACACTATTATTTTGCCTGTGGATGGGTCGAGACATTTGTATCCTCAATGCATATTGCTGAGACCTAGAAACACACATTGCTTCAAACGGAAATCAAGGTGATTAAGATTAAAGGGTTGAAGAAAGGGGTAGCATGCACAGTCGAAAACACTCGTAAGGGAAAAATTAGGATCACGACCAAATAATTTTTGGAGAGGTGTCGTATTAAAAGAAGTTATGGGAAGTCGATTAATGAGATATATGGCCATTAAAAAGGCATGATCCTATAATGAAAGAGGAACCAAACTATGAGAAAAAAGTGACAAACCAGTTTTCACAACATGACAGTATTTTCATTCGACGGAGCCGTTTTGTTGAGACGGTGTTTTCCTCGTTGACAGCTGGAACTAATGCCAAGAGCTTTATTTGTTGAAATTGGAAGGGAGAACTGAGAAATGAGGCGCCGAAAAGTTTGGTATGATGAATGTCCCATTCGAGAGTGCCACATTTCAAGAGGAACACATTGACAAGTAAAGGATTGTAGTTGAGTAGAAGAAGAGACAACGAAAGGGAAAGGAGATAGACCATCTTTAGTTTTGTCACGCAATAGTATTCTCTCGGTGGTTTCATCCTTCACTAAAAAATAAGAGGAGTGAAACTCAATAAAGACATGATTATCATTAGCAAATTGACTAACAGAAATAAGGTTCTTCTGAATGTGAGGAACATGTAAAAGATGTGGTAAATAAAATTTGTGGGAAGGAGCATGCAAGTTGCAGGATCCAATGTTGTGTATGTGTAAACTTGCACCATCGCCAACTTATATCTGGTCAATGTTTGTTTAAGGCTCAGAGTGAATATTGAAAATTTGAAATTCACTAGTGAGATGATTGGTAGATTCGGTGTTAGGATACCAATTTGCATCAGGAGTGGACTGTTGAACAGTTAAGTAGGCCACCATGTTGGGTCTGATCAAAGCGATGGTAACATTGAATGGTTGTATGGCCGGTTTTACCACAGACTTGACAAAGTGTTCGAGAAGATGATTGTTGACCAGGTCTGCCTTTTCCACGTCCATTTCGATCTCGTCCTAAAAAATTGTTGTGTTGATAAGATTGCTATGGAGGACATTGAGGAGAAGAATATGGTTGTTGTGAACAAAAAGATTGTTGGTGAGAAGAATGTTTGCCTCCTCAAGGCCAAGAGCCTTCAGATCGTGTAGCAGTGTTGATGGAACCAATAGCTGCTTCAAGAGCAAGGTTGTGTTGTTCCAAGCGCAACTCAAAATTGAGGAGATGATTGAATAAATCTTCTCTACGCATTGGATTGGACCGAGTAACGATAGCAATGACAATTGCATTATAGGTGGAGTCGAGCCCACCAAGTAGATAGGACTTAAATTCATGAGGCACCAATGGCTCACCAATAGCGGCTAAAGTGTCTAGATGAGTCTTGATCTTTTGAAAATAATTAGAGATGGATTGATTTTCTTTCTTCATGACAGATAGTAGTTGTCTAGTTTGCATGGCACGAGCACATGAATGAGAGGAGAAAATAGTCTCCAAAGCGATCCAAACTTCTCTAGAGGTGGAGATTCCCACCATTTGAGCCAGAATATTTTCAGACAAAGAGGAGACTAGTGTGCTTAGCACCACTTGATCTTGATCAAACTAGACAGGGTAAGTGGGGTTGGGGATTTCCAAAGGAGCAGTATCAGACGTTGCTGCTGCATGGTTGGTTATATGAGTGGGTGGCTGGGTTATGGAACCATCAACAAAGCCGAAAAGCCTTTGCCAATGTAAGTATGGTTCTATTTGAGCTTTCCACAAGAGATAATTGTCTTTAGTAAGTTTAATGGTAACAGTGATGTGGACACTAGCGGGAATCACTGGAGTGGAAGCCATTGGAAAAAAATAAAAGAGACAAAGGTCGTGTTAAAGCTCTGACACCATGTAAGAAATATAATGAAAACAATTCTAGATGCCTGATCTAGTTCACAAGACTCACATTTATATATACTGATTGTATACAAGGTAAATACAAGGAAATGTAAACTGCAAATCAATTGCCTAAAAGGATAACCGTTGCACTGATACAAGGATACAAGGATGACCTTTGCACTGACTGCTCCTTAGTATAATGGTCAAAGTTTCCATAGTTGTTGGCAGATTATTATCCCTTAGAATCAGGGACAATTGTATATGTAGATATTTTCTTAACAAAGCAAATTATCGCTGTTGTGTTTGGTTCTCTCCTATATGGAAGATGGCCCATGTGGGACGATTATACCCACATGGAGAGAGAATTTAGGCCCAATTTAATTAGATTTTAAACCTAAGTGCAGTTGTTATTAGGGAATGGGGATAACAAATGAAAAACATGAGAGTGATATTGGGAGAGGAAAAGACACAAGCCAAAACAAAGGAACTCGTCTAGCTTTAATTATACTCTTTAATTGGAGTTGTATGTGGTTTGACTGAGCTGAGATTTTGTAGGCACGTTCACAACTCCAGAGTTTACAATCTGAACAATGGATATTAGATTTGGAGTAGTATTCCTGGTGTAGAGGCCGGTTGTGAATAGTAACACATTTTGGTGAGGTATCTCATAATCATATTGTTTGGTTGCTAATAAAGTGAGTCTTGGGATTATTGTCGACTGTATACCTCTAATTTTATTTAGAGAACAATTACATACCCATTATTTGTTGATAGTGGATATTTGGGTGGACTACGGTTCCATAGTTTTTCCTCCAACACTAAATAGGTTTTCTTCATAAAAATTGCTTGTCTCTATGTATTCTATTTAATTACTTTTTAACATGTTCATACAAAGTGAGAGAAAATTATTTATGCTGTTAATTAGTGATTGATTTGGTTATTCCAAATCAATAACTGATTTCTTTCAACAACCACAAATATGTTAATATGAACAAATTCTCAACTTATGATACAAGAGTATACATTTTTTTATAGTACTATATATTTATGTCTAGAATGATATATAACTGTTATAACAAATATTTATTTATTTATTTTTAATATTTATTTCCTTTAATATATAATTACCAACAATCACAAAAGCATAATTGTTATATATAACATGATTAACACACTTCTCTAAGAGAAACATATTATTTGTATAAAAATAATAGACGTTAAAACATGAGATAAAAATGAATTGATGTATGAGGAATAATGGAAAGAATATAATTACCAAAAAACAAAAAGATGAATGCTAGCTAGCTAGCAAGCAAGCAAACGAACTTATGATCTAATGCTCACCATCATGAAATTGGTACTGGAATAATTAGAATTATTTTCTTCTTTTCTATAAAAGGGTAATTAGAATCCTATGCAATTTTATGATTTAATGGTGTAGGGAGGTTTGGATAATGAGTTGAGATTAGATAAGTTGAGATGAAAATTAAAAGTTTAAAATTGAATAAAAGATTATTTTTTATTTTTAAATTTGAAAAAATTGAATTGTTTAATATATTCTGTTTGAAAATTTGATAAAATTATAATTATTAGATGAGTTAAAATTCTCAGATATAATAGTTTTAGTACTAGATTGAATACTTACAATATTTTAGAATACATGTGAATAATAATTAAATAGTTTGTAAATAATAATAAAATTGTTTGAGTTAAAATATTTTATTAGATTTTTATAAATAAAAAAGAAAAAATTGAATAAAAATATTAAAAAGTTAAAAAATTGACTTAATATAATTTTGTAATATTAATTTTGTTTTAAAATTTAAAAAAATTTTATTATTTTTTTATATTTTGTTTAAAATTTTAGAAAAATTTTAATAATGAGAAGAAAAAAAAATATTTAAAATTAAAAAATATTTTATATTAAAAAAAGTTTTAAAAATAAATATCTAAAAATATTTAAAAATACTCGAGATATTTCCTGATACGTGACAGTGGAATCCTAGTAATTCCTGACCAACCTACACTAACACTAGCCACAGTCACGAGTTTCACGAGAAAAAAGTGTAGCCAGCAGCCGTACTTTATAGCCCACAAAGTGACAAAATTCTCATTGCCGTTTTACGAATTGGTCCCCCCACGGGCCCACATAACCATCCAGTCCCCACCAAGCCCATAATCCCTACTATTCTTTTTCCCTATATATTCATTTTAAAAAAACAAATACTTAATTATTGAAGCTGTAATGCTAATTTGGATAATAAAATAATAATACCAAACCTGCTCATTATTCTCTGAATCTTTAAAATAAATAAAAACTTAAGAAAAACTTGCACTTTATGCTTTTTAGTCTATATACTTAATTCATTAAAGATATATTAAAAAACTTACGAATTAAAATACAAATTAATATGCTATATGACTTGACAATGTACTTTAGATTATAAATTTTTTTTTAATTATAAAATAGATATAATATATTATAATTTGTATTTTTTTTAATAAGATCTTTGTATAGAACTCCCACATTCAATTCTTTAAATACCAAAATATGAAAAATGAAGTAATGATTAATAAATAGTAACTTTAATTCATTTTAATAATAAAAAATAAAAAATAATATTTACAGTTTCAAGATGTACAATTTATATACATTTCTTTTGAAAAGAAATAGATAAATATGGAATGGTGTCTAATTTCTATATATTTTTGTTTAAAAAAAAGTAAATAAATCTAGAATTTACATAAAAAATCTCATTTTTAATAGTTGATTGATAATTACGCAAAACTTGCGTTCACATTCATGTGACTAAAAATATTTTTTAACTCAACAGTTTTTTACACATAAATTTATAATATTTTAATTTTTTATAAATCTTATATTTAAATTTATCGTAACGTCTAAACACATCTAAACTTATTTTAATAAGATTTTATAAAATTTATTTCACCATTTTAATTTACTATTATTTATAAAAAATTTAAAACATCTTAATTTAACTCAATATCTAAATAGGATATTAAAAGAATATCAAGCATTATTGATAATTACGGATAATTACGGATAAAGATAAGTACCGAAAATATAGCTGAATCTCCGTAGAGAATGCTCTTTTTAACTTTACAAGAGTTCACTTTCACAAAATTTGAATTCAGAATTTAAATGAGGATTTTAGCATTCATTCACGCCACAATGATGAGCATGTTTTTCCGTCGTTGAATGGGGGTCCCAACCCCACCCCCACCCCCACCTTATCTACCTTTAGTCCAACAAAACCAAACACATTAAAATAGAAAAAAGGGTAAATATATGATTCCCACTCCGAACACGGTCGCTGTTCTCCGATGCTGTCTTTTTCCTCCCTCACGCTTTCCCAATACACACATTTTCCTTCACCCACCAAACCAAACACATTTTACAAACAGAACTCTCTGGCTTTGGATTTCCCCAATATTTTCCTCCGCCTCCTCCTCATTCTTCTCCCGATTCCTTTTCTCTTCTTCCACTCCTCCAACCAGGTATGCAAAATCATATTCCAACCCTTTCCTTTACTATTTCCATTTCTCTTTGCTTCCAAGCAAAGTTCAATTCCACACACTTTTTCAGTTCTTACAGTTAACGTTCTTTCTCCTTTTTTCTATTATCTACACGATTAACCCGAAAATTAGGGCTACTTTCCAAGTAACAAGGGGTTTGAGGAACTCTTTCTTTGCTTTTCAATTTGGAGCTCAAGAAAGATAGGCTTAGAGCTCCGTGTTTTAATCGGTGAGGATTGGAATTCGGGTTTGTGTTGAAATTCGGATTAAGTTTGTTTAGACTATGTTAGCGGCGGTGCCTCCGGTTGAAACTTCGGACGCCGTGAATGGTGCCGAGTACTCGTTTGCGGTGGAATACAGTGGCCCGCCCGTAACGTACGATCTCCCCCGGGCCGTTCCAATCAACGTTGAGCGAATTCCCGTGGCGGCCGTGGTCGCCCAGGTCTCCTTGTCGGATAAACTGTCCCTGCCCGTTGTACAGCCACTCTTAGCTCCCGATCCTCGGAGCAAAAAGTTCTCCAAAGAGCTAATAACGTTAGGTTCTGATTCTGCTACTGTGGTTTCCCCGACTTCCGTGATTGCGTTCGACCGAGATAATGAAAGTGTTCGTCAGTGCAAAGATCTAGAGTTAGTTTCTGAAGCAACTGTGTCTCCTACTTCTGTGATTGCCTTTGAGGAGAGAGATACGGGAAATGAAGGTTGTGTTGTGTCGGGTGAGTTTACTAGCTCAGGCGTGTTAGAATATTCGAATGGGCATTATGGGTCCGGTGATTTGTCTGATGTAGCTAACAGCTCGAGGGCATTGGGGTTTTCGTCCATCAGCCATGAGCTTTCCCACGAGTTATTAGGTGGAGCTGGGAGCTCAAGCACGATAGAGTTTTCTGATATTTTGGATAAGTCACAAGGAAGCTCATTGAGGGTTTCTAATGGTCGGAAGGAGAGTTTAGACATAAATAATGATTTGAATCAAGCAGATTGGGTGTCAAATGAATCAGTTTTGAGTTTTGATTACCCATCATCTCGAATTTCTTCTATTAAGGCTGTGGACTGCAATAATGAATCGAATTATGATGTTAAGCGAACCCCAGTTGTAACTTTCCGTGATGTTGAGTCCGATGGTGCTTTTGATGAGGAATGTACTCAGGATGAGCCTGAGAATATGCCTGCGAAGAGAGTGCCACGAACGAAAGGGAAGAAAGGATCATGCTATCGGTGCTTTAAGGGAAACAGGTTCACCGAAAAGGAGGTTTGCATTGTTTGTGATGCAAAATATTGTAGTAATTGTGTGCTTCGAGCTATGGGATCAATGCCGGAAGGTAGGAAATGCGTTACCTGCATTGGATTCCCGATTGACGAGTCAAAACGAGAAAATTTGGGGAAGTGCTCTCGGATGCTTAAGCGGCTGCTTAATGACTTGGAGGTTCGACAGATCATGAGGAGTGAGAAGAAGTGTGAAGCAAATCAACTACCACCGCAGCATGTTTGTGTGAACGGACAACCTCTTTCACATGAGGAGCTGGTATTATTGCAGACCTGCGCAAACCCACCAAAGAAGCTCAAACCAGGGAACTATTGGTATGATAAAGTATCTGGTCTATGGGGAAAGGTGAATTGATATACTTTGCAAATTTTTTTCTGTTATTTAAGTTTGTTGCATAATTATGGAATTTGATCTTTCTGTTGAATTTAACAGGAAGGACAGAAGCCTTCAAAGATTATTAGTCCCCACTTGAATGTTGGAGGTTCCATCAGGCAAGATGCTAGCAACGGAAACACGCAAGTTTTTATAAATGGTCGGGAGATTACTAAAGTAGAGCTTCGCATGTTACAGGTTGAGTTTCTATACATTCAAAAGTATGTTCAGAACTGGTTGACATGCGGGGATAGTTAAGATCTGTTTGTTGAATATTGCAGTTGGCAGGAGTTCAGTGTGCTGGGAACCCGCACTTTTGGTTGAATGATGATGGGTCATACCAAGAAGAGGGACAGAAGAATACAAGAGGGTATATTTGGGGCAAGGTACTGTTTCTTCGTGAATATTTGTTTCTGCCTCTCTTTATCCAATTTACATTGCCATATTCATAAAATTTTCATGTTACTTTTCAGCCTGGAACAAAGCTTGTTTGTACTCTCTTGTCCCTGCCCGTTCCTTCTAAATTCTCGAATTCTTGTGGAGAACAAGTAAGCAGTCTGGTTAATAAAACTGTCCCTGACTACTTTGAGCAGAGAATACTTCAGAAGCTTCTCTTAGTTGGATATAATGGATCTGGTGCAAGTACTATATTTAAGCAGGTAAATAACCCAGTGCAATTATGTGCCTAATCCTATGCTGGTCACTGCCTTTTTTTTCTTTTTTCTTTTTTTTTTTTTTTTTTGGGGGGGGGGGGGGGGGGGGGGGGGGGGGGGGGTGTTTTGAATTCCATACCTCCATTTTGGAGGCTAGGGGTTATGCCAATTAGGCCACGGCATGCTGGGTACTGCCTTATTTACAAGGCAGTTATCAAATCTGACCATATAAATGCCATATAGCTCCAGGCATTTTGTATCCCCTTCTCTTAGAGGACTTCCATTTTTTTACTATAGAAAGAGATCTTAGCATATCAATAAATCAAATTTATCAAATAGAATTGATGTGAAAGAAAGTTTTGCAAGGGGTCTAACATTTAAGAGTGATATCATCATTCTATTTTCTCGATGGTATGTTGTAATCAGATGTAGTTGGCAGATCGTAATCATGATAACTTTTGGGAAGCGTATTTGTGGTTCATAAGTCTCTCTCTAGTGGAGCGTTTAAATTCCTTTTTATCCTGCTGCTGCTAGAAGAACCCTGCTGCTTCTAGAAGAACTCATGTGACATTGTTTGACGTTATCATGTAATGTGATATCTTTAAGTATTACCGCAAATTTTCTTATTAACGTGCTTGGAGGTTATGAGATTCGAATTTGGGAGCTTGGTGCTTTTTTGCTTTGATGTACGAGTCTTTTTTCTGGATTTAGCTACACAAACTGTAACTTTGCACTTTATGAATTTGAAACCTAAAAACAGAGGATCTACCCTGGATAAAGTCAAATGGTGGAGAAGGATATATGTAATTGGCCCCAAGTACTTGGGATTTTAGATTCTATTCCACTTTCATTTATTCTATAGAGGGACTACTTTTGTCATGAAGAGCTAATGTGCTGTAGCTGAAAAGGCACTTCCTCACCTGTTAGAAAGGTTGCAGAGTGAGGTTGTCGGTCAAAGGTCAATTGGGTGTATTGCTAACATTAATAAAAGATGCTTTCAAAAGTCATGTTCCAATTCATACATTATTTCTCAAATAGCTTATTTTTGGTTTTTTATGCATGTTCAGACCAAGATTCTTTATAAAGATGTTCCTTTTTCTGAGGAAGAGCGGGAAAGTATGAAGTTGAAGATTCAGAGCAATGTATATAGATATCTTGGTATACTCCTTGAGGGGCGTGAGCGTTTTGAAGAAGAAGGGCTCATTGAGTTGAAAAAAAAGCCTTCCTCTAGTAAAATTGGCTCCTCAGGTATGAGTTCAAGTCAAGTCTGCCAGTGTCCCTTCTTATTTTTAGCTTGTACATGCATATGTCATGAATATTACATGGTTTTCTCGTTTGTGGGTATAAGGACTCGTAATAAGGTTAAGTTACTCTATTTGAAGTATTTTCCCTCTTTTTCCCCTTTCTTAAATGTTGCTTTAGATGGGGACTAAGGGCATGTTTGGGAAAGTATCCTCATTTCATCTCATCTCAAAATTTCTGATAATTTTCTTTCCAAACATACCAAGAAACAAACACTTTTTAATTTCAAATTTTCAACCTTTTCATCTAATTATTACCTAATCATTATAACTTTTCTAAACTTTCAAACAAAACACAAAACTTAGTATTATTTTTTCAAATTTCAAAACAAAAATAATATTAAAAAATAATATTCTAGCAATATTTTAACTTTATAATATTTTTATTTAACATTTTCTCTCTTTTTCCAAAACCCAATAAAACATCTTTACTCAAACCATTTCACCACTATTCACAAATCATTTCACTACTGTTTACAAAATTCTTATCTCATCTCATTTCTCAAGCATCCCCTAAGTCTTCAAGATACTATTTTTTTTTTTTTTATAATGTAGAACCTCAGCAAGGCAGGGTCTTTTGGACCTACCCCTGGGGTATAAATCACAAATACACAATCCCAATCCTACCTACTAGCATCATGTATCAGGTAATCCAAGGAGAATCCTAGTGCATAATCGAATCCTGGATGTCCAAGTCTCAGTTCATCCCAAGTCTGCCCTTTATCCAATAGGTTGTACCATGACAGGATCAAGGTGCTAATTAATCTGTCACATGTAGATCTATCAACATATCTCTAAATTTAGAGGATGCTACATTATATGTAATGTTAATCACTGTTTCTTTGTATGGTATTTTGAATGTTGTACAAAATTCAAAAACTTGACATTGAACAGTAGCATTTTTTTAGAATTATGATTATCATGCTTCGTATTCTGATTCCTTTTATTCTTCTCGGATGGTAAAAGTCTCGTTGCTTTAAGTTCTAATTGTTGGTACTTGGTGTGGAAAGTGGGTTTATGGAAATAAACATAAGTTTGACTTAACTAACAACTCATGGTGTATATTGCACCTTTAATTTTTGTTTCCTGGGATTGCCTAGTTCTAACATCTATGCATGTGTTTGTTTAGAAGATATTGATGCTAATTTATATGAGAACTTAACTAACATTGCAGGATTAGGTATGCTGCTTGGCATTTAGTGTAAATGTCTGATAGGCTTGTTGCTTTATCAAGTGTACTAACTGGATGATGGTCACTGATCTGCAACTTTCTACAAAATTAGCTACTTCAGGACCTTACAGACATTGATACATTGCCAAATTAGCTTCAGTAGATTATAGGCATGGATACCTTGTATAATGCAAGTTTCTGAAACTGGTATCTGTTTGACAACAGGGAACGGGGTTAACAATGATGACAAAACTATTTATTCTGTTGGCCCAAGGCTGAAAAATTTCTCTGATTGGCTTCTCAAAACTATGGTGTCGGGAAATTTGGAAGCTATCTTTCCAGCTGCTACTCGGGAATATGCACCATTGGTGGAGGAGTTATGGAATGATTCAGCCATTCGGGCCACATACACTCGGAGAACTGAATTGGAAATGCTACCAACTGTTGCTAGTTATTTCTTAGAGCGGGTAAGATCATGTTGCATGTTCCTCTGCTGGGTTAAATTTGTATAATTGTGAAAACTTTTGTTTAACGGTTATGCTCAGTCATAAATTCCCATACAATGCGAAGGTTTTTGGGTGCACTCTTTCTACTAGGAAAAAGCGATACCGTTTAGTAGAGAGGTTGTTGATTATAAACACTAGCAATTAGCATTGGCTCGAGATCCAGGTAATTGAAGGGTTGCAAGATGGTTTCTATAGTATACATCTGTTTCTGAGCCTAACCGAGCTTAGCAAGGTGTTGCTTAATCTCAACTCATTTTCCAACATGGACCATCGGACCATCGGCTTCTTTGGGCCTTGTCATGAGGCTGATTGAGCTATTACTGACTAAGGTTTAAATTGATAATGGTTACCACCTTTGTTTAAAAGTCTTCCATGAAGTTGTCCAGCAATCTCAATGAGGATCATTGTTGTACTGATTCATGTACTGATTCATCATTCCTTAAACAAATATTTTGCTTGTAACTTATTTTTTTCCCATGGTACCTACAAAAAGCTATTGACAATTTTTCTAATGTTACTTTTTTCTATTTAGGCCACTGCCATATTGAGAACAGACTATGAACCGTCAAATTTGGATATCCTGTCTGCTGAGGGTGTTACTTCATCAAATGGGCTTGCTTGCGTTGACTTCTCATTTTCCCCATCAGCAGCTGATGATAACATTGATGCTGTCGATCAGCATGATTCTTTACTCAGGTAGGCCTGTAGGTGCCGATGTTCATTGCGGATCAATTGCATGTTTGTTGGATAAATGCCTTATTTCTTTGGTGCCTCAAAGTTGAGCAACTCAGATAATGATTTTTCCCTAATCAAACTTGAGTTCACATCACTAATTGGTAGATATCATATACTGATATGGAGCAAACGCAATATCAATCCTGTTTAATCCAATCTGTTTTATGCAGCATAATGGAAAGTTTGACCTTTCAACACCCTAATCAATGATAAAATTAGTGTGGATATTATTTGTGTGCATTCTATGGATGACATATCCAACGATCCCGGTCTGGTTCTGTAATCAGACCCATAGGCTATTAGGCTATTATACATGTATAGCTGTCCTTAGCTTGTGCTTTTGACAGGATGTACATGTGTAAGATGATGTATTATCTATCATATGCATGGTCCCTTAAAGTTCTATATAGAAGGCACAAAGTTATTGCGCTTTACATTCAATTTTTTCCTTACATGAGTATTTTGTTCATTTTTTCCCCAAAATGATAAATTCTTCTTTTATCATCGCGATATAGAGGGATAGATACCAGCCAGAGGCTTGGGAGCTTATTAGAGTACCAGCCATTCTTCTTTTGTTTGTGATCCTTAACATTCTTGTGGTTGTTTCTCAGGTACCAGCTTATTAGAGTACCAGCCAGAGGCTTGGGAGAAAACTGCAAGTGGCTAGAGATGTTTGAAGATGTTGGCATGGCCATTTTCTGTGTTGCCCTTAGTGACTATGACCAGTTTTCTTTTGATGGGAGTGGTTCTATCACTAACAATATGATGCAGAGCAGAAAATTATTTGAAAGTATTGTGAATCATCCAACCTTTGGTCAGATGGACTTCCTTTTGATACTAAATAAATTTGACCTATTTGAGGAAAAGATAGAACGGGTACCATTGACCGAGTGTGAATGGTTTGATGATTTTCACCCGCTGATAAGTCGTCATCACTCCAACAGCAACAGCAACAGCATCAATAATAGCCCTTCGCTGGGTCTGCTGGCATTCCACTATATTGCAGTGAAGTTCAAGAGACTTTATTCTTCCCTCACCGGACGGAAGTTGTATGTTTCTCTGGTGAAGGGATTGGAGCGTGATAGTGTTGATGCAGCTCTTAAATATGCAAGGGAGATTCTGAAATGGGACGAAGAGAGAGCCAACTTCAGCTTGAGTGAGCATTCAATTTATAGCACAGAGGCGAGCTCCTTCTCTCCTTGATGCCTAGAACAGAAAAGGCTTGTAAATGGGTCATCTTTCATCAGAGAATTTTACTTTTTCGCCTGTGCACGCATAGCTGTGAGTAAAACTGGACAAGAGAAGATTGTTTCCTTGCAGGGGCTATTGCTGCTGCCTGCTTGAGATTGACATGAACATATCAGTAACGTGAGTTTGATTTTCTTGCGGCAATAATGCATACTTTAGACGTGCTGGCTCATTGCTACACAAGTTTGCATGATTGAATGTTGGAATATTTCCCCGTCATTATATTGTAAAGCGATCCTTTGATGATATGTTGTATTTTTGTACCATGCTGCTTATGCAGTTGTCCCATCCTTGAACATGGTTCGAAAATATTCATTTTGTAATAGAGTAGATGAAATGTATTAGATGTATGTATCATTGTAGCCAAACCCTACGATCGTTTTTCTTTATATATATATATATATATATATATGATATCGTGGTTGTACAGAATCAACACAATTTCTTTGCTGCATACAACATATATGCTTCCTGACAAGGAAATTCGAGGCCAGTTCTATTAGGGGATGTTTGGATAGTAAATTGAGATGGGATGGAAATTGAATAAAATATTATTAGAATAATATTTTTTAATATTATTTTTATTTTGAGATTTGAAAAAGTTGAATTGTTTACTGTATTTTGTTTGAAAGTTTAGAAAAATTGTAATAATTTGATGAGATGAAAGACTAATATCTGACTTCCATTTGTACATGAGATGATTCTATACTGAGCTACACCCTCCGAAGATGTAGCTGGAGAAATTCTCCAAACCTTTTTTACCATATATATTTTGTGTAACCTTAAACATATAAAAAAAAATAAAAATTTTATGTGCAGTCACTTTTGTGGACTCCTTTGTACACTCCAATGATATGATTGGTTGTGTATTAAAAAAAAATTAATTCAGTCAATCATATCAGTGGAGTACATAGAAAATACGTAAAAGTGACTGTATGTAGCATTACTCGTATATTTATATAAATGAAATGATAAAACGATATATTTAGAGACGTAATTTTAGTTGAGGCCCAGATAGCTTAATGCGTACGTCAAAATCACGACCCTTGATTACGGCCCTCGGTTACATCCAAAACGGACGCTGGCTGCCCGCTGTTTTTCATTCTGCCATTTTCGGTGTCAAATCCATCCTTCAACTTGAAGTTCTGTTTTGGGTGATTAATAATTATCTTATGTCAAGCAAATGAATCCTTACTAAATCCAAAAGGGAAACCCCCTCCCCCAAAACACTGAAACAGAAGTACGGCACCCGAATGGCTTTATTGCAAAACACAGCCTACAGAAAATAAAACCATACAAAAAAACACAACAGATGATGGAACAACAACAACGATTATGCAGTGTATACCAGCAGCAGCAGCAGCAACCACACAAAATCCAGCAAAATGCCTCACATCGCATGCAGTATATATATATATATATATATATCACAATCAGTTGGCACAAACCAAAAATGCAGACAAAACATGTAGTCATCCATCCATCCACAGTCGTTGAAAACAAGAGTCCAACTTGCAACTAAGCCCTTCAATTTACACTTCTGGAGTACACGAAACAATTCCCCAAGTAAAATCCAACTTGTCGCTATAATATGTGCACGCTCTTTTTGGGTGTATTAATAGTTGAATACCGCCTCGGCACATTGGTTGCAAACGCTGGGGCCGGGATGTTTGGTAACAATTCTCCATTATTCTCATTTCTTTTCTAAAGATCACTTAAATACAAAAACCTTTAAATTAATTATTATAATTTCTTTTAATTAATAAAAAATAATTAAATTTTTTAAAATTTTAAAATAAAAATTATATTATAATAATATAATATTTTTATTTAAAATTTTCTCTGTTATTTTTCAAAACGAAAAATTCTGTTCTTATATCATTTTGATGCGTATGGCAAAACGATTACGTAAAGTGTCATATTTATAAAATAAGGAGAAGATAAAATAATAATATTATACGAAAATAAAATGATAGTAAACCTATCTATAATTATTCCTCTTACAAATGGGCATTTACCAAATTGTACAATGTTCTCTAAAAAACCATAGGTTTCCTTTTAATAAGTAGTATTATTACAATTTTGGTCAGGAAATCCAATAGGGGATACAGTGGGACCTCCAATTCTTGTCAGTAGGTTTAGCCACCTCAAGCTAATCTACTGACAAGCATAAGTACAATGTACGCGTGTTTTCACATGTGATTTAATTTATCTTATATGGTACAACTGTACAAGCACAAGTACTGATTTCCCGCGCACAAATTATTTTAGATAGTAAGAGTATTTTTATTATTAATTTATATATATTATTTATAAAATATTTAAAATCACTTCAATACCTATACGCAACCCAACTGAATGTTGGTTCAGTTTTCACATTTCCTCTCACTAGATTTGACAATTTGCAACCTTATCCGATCCTCTTTGCGGTGCGTTTATCCTGTCGGAAAATTCTTATCGAGAAATGCTACGTATCATTTTACACTATATATTTTATATATTAAAATTTTATTTTTTATTTTTTATTTTATTCTTATTAAATTAATTAAATTATTCTATTTATCATCCACACACTACATATTTATTATATAAAAAATAAAAAAAAATTAAAATAAATGTGATGTGTGAAGTATAAGGATGATAAAAAGATGAAATAATAATTTTTTTTTAATATTGTCATCCTCACACTTCATATTTATTCTTAATATTTTAAATTTTAAAATTTTAAATTTTAAATTCTTAAATTTTTAAATTTTTAAAAATTTAAATTTAATATTAAAATTCATAAAATTTTAAAATTAAAATTAAAAATTTTAATTTAAAAATAATTAAATTTTTTTAATTTTTAATAAAAAATTAAAAAATAAAAATTCGTCATCCACACCTGTATATTTATTCTTCTTATCATCCTCACACTTCATACACCACACTTATTTTAATTTTTTTTATTTTTTCTATAATAAATATGTAGTGTGTGGATGATAAATAGAATAATTTAATTAATTTAATAAGAATAAAATGAAATAAAAAATAAAAAATAAAATTTTAATATATAAAATGTATAGTGTATTATGATATGTAGCATTCCTCTTATCCTATCACTTGTAAAATAAGATGGATAGTGCTACGGTAGCCGACGGCACTTTATATGATAGTTGGATTAATTTTTTTAATATATAATTAATTATATTATTAAAATATATAAAAGAATGATTATATATAAAATTTTTATATATATTATATACTATAGAGACAGTGGTGCCACGTGTGCTATTTATTATTTTATTAAAAGGAATTAGAACCAAAGATTCACAAATCACAATCGGCCACTCTCTTTTTATCGGGCAACCGGATATTTTTCAAATAAAATTAAAGTTGTAAATGGGTCCGGTCTAGTTTGACGATAAATCGATTATTTTTTTGAGAAATGCTATGGGTCTTAAATTTGGATTTAAAGTGTCTCGAAATATATTTTTTATTTTTTTTTATTTAGTGATTACGAAAATATTTTTTTAATACTATTGTAGATTTTTTTTTTAAATAATATTTAAGAATATAAAAAAAATGAAAAATTTCGAAACAATGAAAAAAAATTATATTTTTCAGTGAGTATTCGGGACCCGAATTTCGGGTTACATCTTTCGAGGATGTAGCAGTATCCTATTTATTTAAATCAAATTAAAAGTCCAATCGGATTGTTTCTGATTTAATTATTATTATTTAAATAAATTAATAAAAACTTTGTGCTATGATAAAAACTGTGTCCTGTAAAACAAGTTCGGTAAAACAAATTCACTGATCCAAATTTTTGGTAGAGTTTTGGTACATATAAATAAAGTCGCGTACTAATCTGCGTATCAATACTGATTTTTTTATACTTAAAATTTTAATTAGTATTATTTTTAATAAAATCTATTTTTTGACCAATCACAATAGATTAATATACATATTAGTGTACAATTATACTTACAACTAGATTTTTCCTTTTTAGCAATTACGTACTACTTGCTTGTAATAATGTGTAGCATAGATAAAAAAGTTTTCAAGAATATGGCAGAGGGAGAAGGCTTTCCAATTAGGGAGGTTAAGCTTTTCCTCTTTTCCAATTCAAGAATATTTTTCTCTTTTCCTCCTTCAAATCACCGGTTGTAGCGAAAATAATTGAATAAAATATTATTAAAATGAGATGATTTTAGATAAATATTAAAAATTAAATAAAATATTAATTTTTAATATTTAAAAAATTTAAATTATTTATAATAATGAGATAAAATGTCATACTCTTTGAATCTAAACCAAACATTCAGCTCCTTCGTTTGCACATAGATCATACATGGACTTCAAATTTTTTAAAAATGAAGACAAGGATAATAATGAAAGTTGGTCAAAAACACTAATTCCAATGAATATGCTTAAACCTTTTTTTTTTAATTAATCCTTGTCAACTTGAGAGCAGTGTAAAGTGTCATCAAAATTTAATAAACGAGTTATTACTCTATTTTTTTAATAATTTTTTTAGGAAAAGTTTCGCCGGTGACGCTAAAGTGTGTATGTTATGGGCTAAAATAACATTCACTAGAGGCAGTTTCACAAAACCGTGTTACTATTGTAGAGATCTGCTTTAACAGCAGCCTCCCCACTTAAAGCAAAACCCACAACTTCAAGCAAAAACCATTGGCTTTGAGTACCCTGAAAAGCCCAAAAAAACCGCTATGAAAAGCAAGAGAACAAGATTAAATGATCAACCAACCAAGATGAAAGCCTCTCTCTCTATATATAAAATAGATCCCATATTCCCTTTCCTCCATCTTCATACTGGATTTATTTCCTGGTGAGAAAATGGCTTTCATGATTTCCAAAGTGCCATCTTTATCAGAGACTGAGAAGATGAGCCTGAACCATTCAGAAGAGAGAGACTCGGAGACACTCGGTCCCATCTCAATGCAGCTCTATCTGAAATCATCAGCTGGGGCCTCCTCTAAAACCTTAGACAAAGAAGCTGTCCTCCGACGTATCCGTCACCATAAGAGCTTGAATAAGGTCCGAGGCGCTTTCCAATCTCTGGTTAGCAGCTCGGGACAGGCCAAGACATCCTCAATCCAGGAGCAGAAATGGCTGGACCAAGAAGTTGCTTTCTTCTCTCCATAATAGCAGCAGCAGCACCACCACCACTGCCAGTGCAGAGGTATATAGCACTGTTCGCAACGGTGAAATTATCACCTTTTTGGATCAACAACTATCTAATTTTGAGAGTTCTGTAATCCAAAAACAGGAATGGGAACTGGGCCGGATCTTGTACAGGCAGAGAACTCTACTTGTATTGATAATTGATTACTTTGTTACCTACCAAGTCACACCTTAAAATTGTCACCTGTCGCCGATAGGGATTTAACCGGTTTAAAATAAAATTTAGAATCAACTCGGTATATATCGATTTTATATTTTTTAAAATTAATTACGTACCGGTCATTCTCCTTAATCGATATTTCATTTTTATCGATTTTCAATCTGATTCGATCCGGTTTTCTGGTTTTAATATACTATATTATATATAATATACTATAGTAGTAATATATTATAGTATATTATAATATATAGTGATATTGTAATAGTATAATTATTAATATGCACTATATAATATTAGTATAACTATTGATACAATAAATTGATACAATAAATTATATTGATATAAGATTTTAAAATTTAATATTATATTAATTAATAATTTATCATATAATACAAAATTATTTATATATAATTATATATTATATATAAAAATTATATATAATATTAAAAATTAAAAAATATATATGAACTGGTCTGATTTAAAAAAAAGAAAAATCAAAACTAGATTATTTTGAACGATTTTAAGAAAATAAAACCGATATCGAACCAAAATCACTGATTCGGTCTGATCTGATCTTGTTCCCTTTTTTTTAAACTCCCTAGTTGCCAATCTGAAAGAGTGAAAACTTCTGCACTTTTGGAAACACAGAAGATAAACATGTATTAATTAGTTTATTACATAGTTCTGTGACTAATTAGCATCGGTCTGGTTCTCTCTGGGAATTTTTCCATACAGTATGTAACTTTTAACATCTTGAAGCACATTTGCAACAAAACATTGCATGTTAACAACTTACAAATCGAGCCAGTGAACCATTTACTGTGGGATATACCTTTTGATGCCACATAATACGGCAGCCTATACATTTAAAGTAATTGTTAGGTACTAAAATATGAACGGTTGATACTCTCATCCTATACATAAATAATTTTAATTATATGTTTTGTCGCCAGAGGATGAGCATACCACGTCATCCGTATTCCAAGATTACCTAATAAATTTTCATTAGTGACGTAATAATCTTTCATTAATGGTGTGTTTAATGTGCTAATAAACAAACTTGTATATAAGTATTTCCTTTGTTAAATAGTGTTAGCCAGAGGCAACCTTCAACAAGTCCATCTTGATGGTCTGATAGCCCACTGAAGCTGGACGGAGCATCAGGAAGGAAGTTAGCAGTGTGCAAGTGACCTTTCCGTAATGCAAGGGCTCATGTATGATGTCTATGTTCACAAGTAATACTATATTCAGTCACTTTTACAAACTCCCTGTGTATTACACTGATGTGATTGATTATATCATTTTTTTTTTAATACACAATAAATCACATTAATAGAGTGGGCAAAAATTACTGCATATAAAATTTTTGTTAATTATATCCCATCTTTCAGTAAACAAAGAGATGTCTGATTCAACATGGCCAATCAGATTGTGTAAGATAGGACACATTCGTGGAATCCTTTAGGCCTACACGTAGTGCCTTTTGGTGGATTTCTCATATTCTCCATCCCATCTCAATATTCAAATTAGGCAAAAGATACAATCTCTCACGAGATACCATCCCACTATGTTAAGCAATGTGATTGATTACTAACACAAAATTGAAATTTGCACCAAAATTGCGGTTTGAACTGTTCCTCAGAACAATGCACAGTGCGGAGAAAAAGGTAGACATAACTATATCACCCGTACAGCATGAGAATTACACACTGACATCCTAACTCTCATTTCTTACAAATCAAGCCAGAACTGGAAAGAAGACGCAATGCTTGGCTGGAATTGTTCAAGACTGCCGATGACCTTGGAACCTGCATTTTTCTGTTCTTCAAGAACTCTAAGGAATTCTGCAAGCATTGGGAAGGACCCATGTCCTTCAAAATAACAGGTTCTACCCTTCAAATCACAAGTCAAGAAAATAATAAGTATTGTTGACCTAAGAAGAAACCTCGTTCTATTAATTTAGAAGGAAGAGCTCCTCACCCCGAGGTTTTGGATTTTTTCTTTCTTTTGGTGGGGTTTACCTCAGTCTTCTCTTCCTCTGAGTCTGATGAGAAAACTATTCTGCAGAGATGGTATATCCCTTTTGTTAGAAGGAAAACATGGATTCAAACGTAACAGCATACCAAGAGAGAAGGGATGGATCATACTTCTCACGAGCTACAATCACTTTGACAATGTCATCTGGAAGCATCCCCTCATTGCCCTTAGACTCTTGCTGTGTTTCATCTCCCACTTCATCTTGGACAATCTCACCTTTTCGAGAGGGTCGTGGTGTTAACTTTTGGGCCCATAGTCTTCTTCTTTCTTTTCCTTCACGAACAACCCTATATTGAGAAAATTCTGTCAATCACTGTATTTGCATGCATTTACAATAGATTATTAACTAATTTCAAATCATCATCAAAGTGCTAAGCATATATGTAAAATATAAATTTCTAAAATTTACCAAAAGATACGCAAAGGGTATGAGATGAAGGGATCAAGACTTGCTAGTACCTGCTTGCAGGCCTTAACGGGATCATTTACTTTCATTAATCACATCATGGCATTAATATTTAAATTTTGGCATATGTTGACGCCAATTTGGCTACTTGCTTCATCCCCTTTTCAAGGTATCAGGTATACAATCTCTCTAAAGGCATCTCAAGTTGACACAAGTTTGTTTTGTGGGTTGTAACTGGGAAGTTAATCCCCATCTTGATATGCATCAAGAGAACCTTTGCATATTCGGCTTCTGAAGAATCACAGGACATGGAACTTCCCATATTATCATATCCTTCCTCTCTCTACAATCTTTACCTTATGATTTGGTCTAGCACAAGTTCACATAAAAATGTACCACAATACCAAAACTGTCCCTTTAAATTCCCATGACACTATCTTAGGCTTGCTAATACTCATGGACAGCTTCCAACACTCTGAAATCAATTCTTCACGTCTTAAATACAGCCGCATAAACCCCAAATCTTTAGATATACTCTCTATCTTTCACAAATTCAATTTCAATGACGACTCTTTACCCTATTCAGAGCTCTTTATTTATGCAAAATTCTACAACGTAACAGAGGTCTTTTGGAGGGGAAAACAAACCTTTATCGCGCAAACCACCCCCAATGTACTTTCAGAACGAACTTATAAAAAATATGCTATTTTAGAACTTGTGCCATCCTAAAAGACTGGTTATCAAATGACAAACAGAGTGACCATGTATTCAGTAAAGTAAAACTTTCACTATTAATCACAATCCTAACCAGGTATCTGAAAAGCGCTTTCTCTGAACTAAGCCAAAAAGCTCTTAAGGCCTCATCCCAGATAAAAACCTTAGATAAAAATTTAAAATCCTTATTATTAAGCAACTGAGCAGAACAGAAAACAAATGAAAGCGCCATTCGCAGAAAATAAAAAGGAACGAACCTGGCCTTATTTTCTTTCTCAACTTTTCGTATCTCCGAAAGTAATTGTCTTCCCTGCATAACATTAAATTAAAGAAAAAAAATACAAACATATGAATCGAGCATTCTGCAAATGTTCCGTTTTGATTGCATTTATTTAATTCCTTGAAACGCATTAGAGCAAACCTGATCGGCTGTGAATTCCTCAGGTGCGTCAGAATCGCTCCCTTCTCTATCCGAAGACATCTATATAACTCTCTCTCTCTCTCTCTCTCTCTGATTTCTTCACCTTGGCTGTGTTACGGATTTCTTCTTCGACCTGTAAATTTTGAGGTCTAGGGTTTATGGTATACATCGAAGTCGAGGGTTTTCTTTTTCTTTTTTAAGAAAAATTGTTTTGGGCTGGATATGGGCCTTAGTGAACCCGAGCGAAGTAAAGATGGAGCTAAGATCCAAATCCATATCGGGATAGTGAGTCTAATGAACTTTTTTTTTTTTTTTTTTTTTTTTTCAAATCGTGACCCTATCATAAGTCATCTACTACTCAAATTTATTTCAAGCTTTTATTGTATTTTTTTTTGACATCCTTAATTATTAAAAAAATAAAAAAAATATATAAATTTATTAATATTCACTTCATTAATCATTAAATAAAATAAAAAATTAAAAAAAAATCAAATACAAAAAAAGTAGTAACTGGATAGTAATAGAGTAGTAACTCTATCATTATTCATCCATATCGGGCCTGCTAAAAGAGTCATTTTTTTACGACTTTGTGTTTGCTTTCACTTTTATTATTAAAAGAGTAGGTTTATTTTTACCACTATGAAAGTATAAATTGAAAGTTGGAGAAAATTTGGAAAATTTTTCTGTTGTATGGATTTCTGCAAGTCCAAAGTATCCATCCAACTTTTACCATTTTTAAATTCAATAAATTTAAATAAATTTAAAGGCAATGTTTTTAAATAAAAGAAATAAATGTATTTGGAAGGGATAATGTAATTTCCATATAGAAAGAATTTTGCAAATAATTTTTGCTTTGCTCTGCAATCGAGAATCCTTTGCTCATCACATTGTAAATCACTTCCTTTCATTTATTTATTTTTTCTGCACCAACAAAACCATATCAATGAATCCTTTTACAGTCTTCCATGGAGAGGAAAAGAGCAACATGCAGGCCAGGCATGTGCAGAAGCTTTGACTTCGATTCATGCTTACTTTCTTCCTTCCTTTTCCACCCCGTGATTAGCCTATCTTGTCTCCTTCCCACAACCTTTGTGTGTGTCGCTTTTGAGTCAATAATTCATTTTACATTTTGAAAATATTTGTGTTATTAAAATATCATATTTTTATATATTTTATCTAAAGAGAAATGTTTTATCTATAAATAGTAATACAAAATTTATATAACTAGATGGATACATCATATTTATTTGTTAAAAAAAATAATTATAATCTAATGTATCATATCAAATTATGTAAATTTGTAATGCAGTTTGCATTTTGTAGATTTCTTTCAAACTTAGTATTACACTTATTTTTAATGCATACTTCATTTACACAATCTGAGCATTCTTATTAGATTATCCAAATGCAAATGTAAAATTTGCATAATATGACATGATTTTATATTTGGCTATTCCACTCAAAATTTATTTTCACATTAGATTTCTATTAGTCAAAATAATAATAAAATATTATAAATTTAATAATATTTTTTTAAAACTTTTTTCTATTAATTTTTTTTCTAAATTAAGAGCTTATATGAAAATACATTATTATTTTTTATTAAATAATATGGAAAAATAATGTAGAGGAAGAATGAGAATGGGGAGAGAGAATAGAGGGAGAGAGAGTGTATAAAGATATTATTTTTTATTCATTTGGATGTGAAATAGGAACAAACAAATTTAGTTGCAAACCTTAATTTTACTATAGCCAAAAGTTAAAAATTTTGAAATTAGATAATCCAATGTAGAACATTTTCAAGTTCTATTAGCTAAATTTCTCGTTAAATTTGCATTTGGATGCTCTTTGAAAGTTGTTTTTGTCATCTCAAAACATATAAGTTTTATACATATGCATCGAGGGTTGCAATTTTATAATGTTAAACTAATTATTATATTTATTTTTTTCTTTTTTGTTTTTAGTTTTTTAAATTTAATGTGATATTACAATAGTAACTCAGAATTCAATCATTAATGACACTTTTTACCCTTAAAAGAAAGAGATGTGTTAATCACCATCGTTCTCTTGTGATCATCTTTTGTGATATTAAATGATTGAAGATTATTTATTATTCATTACTTATAATCCAATCATTTGATATCATATAAACCAAAATCACCAGCTATATAGTTTTGCATGATTTCTCAATGTGAAGTGGTATGGAATAAAGCTTCTGAATCTAACATTCAATCGTCAACCAAATTGTGCGGTGCAAGAAATATGACATTCTATACTTATTTAGTCACCACGTTCAAAGTGTCATCCTTAGTCTTGTTCGGATTCTAGCAGTTTCTTTTGATGTGGCCTGTCTTGCCACAATTCTAACAAGTCTGCATAGACCTTAACTTGCTCTTGCTCCTATTTCTGAACTCTGACCTACTATGTTCCTTGCTCTGAGTGTCAACGTTCAGGGTAGAACCTAAACTTGAGATATCGCCTAAATCTCTTCTGCGTGCCTCTTCAACAAGAATTAGATTTCAGATGTCTTTATATTTCAACTTCATCTTTCTGTCAGAAATAATCACAGTCATTCTCATGACTTTCCAACTATTTGGCAATAACTCTAATATGATCAATGCCCAAATCTCATCATTGAACTCAATCTCAGTCGATAACAATTGATCTATGATAGTGTTAAACTCATTCAGATGTTGGCAACAGATGTACCTTTTCTCATATTGAGGTTGAACAAATTCTTCACCAAATTCACCTTGCTAATTACCGACGACTTTTCATACATGCCAGACAAAGCTGCTATGAGATTCGCTATGGTCTTCTCTTTGATAACGTTGTGTGCAACCGACCTTGACAGGGTCATCCAAATAACCCTCAGGACTAGGGGTGAGCATCGGCCGGTCCGGACCGGCAAAACCGACCGGACCGGCACTGTTTGGACCGGACCGGACCGGACCGAATTGGGTCCGGTCCGGTCCGGTCCCATTTTTAAAGGACCGAAAAGATTCGGTCCGGTCCCGGTCCGGGAGTTTTTCACCCCGGACCGGACCGGACCGGACCGAATAGAAATAAAAATAAATAAATATTATTTATATATATTATTTATATAATAGTATTAGCATATTACTAATATATATAATAGTATACTATATGTATATATATTAAATATATTACAATATAATTACATAAATATTAAAAAAAATGTCATTAAATATTAGCATATTATATAAATATATAGTTATTACTATTACTATTATTACATATAGTTATTAGTTATAGTATAGTTATTATTACATATATTTATTAGTTATAGTATTATTACTAATAGACTAATAGTATTAGCATATTACTAATATATATATAATACTATATGTATATATTTTAAATATATTACAATATAATTACATAAATATTAAAAAAAATGTCATTAGATAAAAAAAAAAAAAAAAAAAAAAAAAAAAAAAAAAGTCAACCTTGGACCGAATGGACCGACCGGACCGGACCGGACCGAATAGGACCGGACCGGACCGGTCCTGATGGAGTTCGGTCCGGTCCAGGGTGGGAAAACCCTGGACCGAATAGGTCCGGTCCGGTCCACAAAACCTCTCCGGACCGGACCGGACCGGACCGAACTCACCCCTACTCAGGACCTGTCGATCTAATATGTTCCAATTAGCATCTTCCTTGCTAACCGGCTTCTTTCCCAATAAAGGAAGATGGAGGCCCTTCAAGTAAAGATAATCTTTGATGATCTACATTTTCCAATACCTAAAATATGTGCCATCAAACTTTTCAATTCTAGCCTTCACTTCATCTCTTGCCATTGTTCTCCCTTAAATGCCAACTTTATGGTTTTGATAGTAGTTGTTGTGAAGAATACTCACCAAATTCACACCAACGATTCTACAAACAAGTAAAAGGCAACGAGAAAGATAAACAAGTATCTCCCAAAACATATATAATACATATATATACAGATATATGTTAGTAGCGAAAATTCTAAAAAAAATAGATTTTGGATTATTAGCTTGAGCGACCTGTTGAGTGAGACTTAAGCAAACTCTATGCTCAACTTCACTCAAGTGACTCATCGTATGACTATTAAGCGAACTTTTTGTGTAATATTTTCTTGGCTTACAAACTATGCTCCACGAACCCAACAATAAACATAGTCGTATCAAAAAAGTGCTTTCTCTAAACTAAGCTAAAAAGCTCTCATGGTCTCATCTCAGATAAAACCCTTACATTAAAAGTTTAAGTCCTTATTATTAAGCAATCGAGTAGAATAGAAAACAAATGAAAGCACCATTTGCAGAAAATAAAAGGGAAAACTTGGCCTTATTTTCCTTCTCAATTTTTCCTATCTCAGAAAGTAATTGTCTCTCCTGCATAACATCAAATTAAAGAAAAAAAAAACAAAAACAAAAAGATATAAATGTATTTTCTACAAATGTTCCATTTTGATTGGATTAATTTAATTTCTTAAAACGCATTAGAGCAAACCTAATCGGTTGTGAACTCCTTGGTGCGTCAGAATTGCTATCTTCTCTATCCGAAGACATCTCTCTCTCTCTCTCTCTCACTCTCTCTCTCTCTCTCTCTCTCTCTCTCTCTCTCTCTCTCTCTCTCTCATCCTATGATGTTATCCCATGCTAATGTATACAAAGCGTAGACTTGCTTTGAGTACTCTAATTTATTCGAAGTAATAGCACCGGAGGCATGACCTGGCCAAAAAATCTCATTCGAATTCGAATTATTTCAATAAAAGAAGCCTCTCTCTCTCTCTCTCTCTCTCTCTCTCTCTCTGTCTCTCTCATTGGCTGTGTTACGAATCTCGTCTTCGACTTGTATATTTTGAGGTCCAGGGTTTTCTTTTTCTGTTTAAGAAAAATTGTTTTGGTTTGGATATTGGCCCTAGTGAACCCGAGCGAAGTAAAGATGGAGCTCAGCTCCAAATCCATATCCGCTTGCCAAACATTAGATTGAATTTGGAGACTCCTCTTATAAAATATATTTATTTTAAAAAAGAATGGTATATGCAGTTGTGGAATGCTTAAGCACCGTATAATTTCTTTTGAAAAAACTAAGTAAATATAGGATCTAAATGAAAGAAAACTAATTTTTTAATAGTGGACCATATTATTTTTTAAAGCGATTTCACGACGTTTGCATACTTTACGACTGTATATAACATTATTCTTATTTTAAATTTGTCCTATAATATCTACAATTTAATTGTAGCATATTTTAATGTCGTAAAAAATATTTTTTTTCATGATTTTCTCTTTTCATTAGTCTCTTTCTCTTTTCATTAGTCTCTTATTTTTACCATGAAAAGAATACACGACAATCATACATCTTCTTTTGTCACTATGAAAAGAGTACATTTGTGCGTATTAGAATTTACGACTTCAATTTCTTTTTTATTACTAAAAGAGTAATTTCTTTTACCACTATAAAAGTATAAATTTAATGCTCAAGAAATTCTGAAAAACTGCATGGATTTCTTTGAGTCCAAAGTATCCATCTTTTACCATTTTTAAATTCAAATGTTGAGATGACAAAATGTATATCAATGAAATGAATTTAGAAGCAATGTTTTGAAATTAAAGAAATATATGTATGTGGTAGGGATAATGTTATTTCCATAAAGAAAGAAATTTTCAAATAATTGTTCAGCTCAACATCACAATGTAAATCACTTCCTTTTATTTTATTTTATTTTATTTTTGCACCCAAACAAAACCATATCAATCAATCCTTTTACTCAGTCTTCTATGTAGAGGAAAATATCGAGCAACATGCAGGACATGTGCAGAAACTTTGACTTCGATTCATGCTTCACTTTCTTCCTTCTTTTTCAACACCACTAGCCTAATCTGTCTCCTTCTCACAAACTTTGTGTGTGTCATTTTTGAGTCAATCAATCATTTCGAATAATGTTACTCATAATCCAAATTATCCAATTATCTAATAATGTAATAATGAGAGGTTAATGAGAAAATAGATAATGAATAGATTTTTTATTTATTTATAAACTGTAGTACAAAATTTATATGGATCGATGGATACATTATATTTATTAGTAAAAAAAAAATATAATTTAATGTATCATATCAAATTATGTAAATTTGTGAGCGCTTCAGGCTAGGGACCTGCTGTATTTAATGTGTCTCAAGAGACCTGAGCATGCAACGACGTGCAGCCTGAG
The DNA here is from genome assembly GCF_018687715.1 of Carya illinoinensis. Lineage (NCBI taxonomy): Eukaryota > Viridiplantae > Streptophyta > Magnoliopsida > Fagales > Juglandaceae > Carya > Carya illinoinensis. The sequence goes on from NC_056752.1 coordinate 4,125,331, forward strand.
ACCTCATAGGACGGCACGACCTCGGCTTGACTCATTGTTGCAGTAGCAGGTTGGTGGCAAGTCTGACCCAAACACGACCTGGAACCCCATGATCTCCCTCAGTGGCTGAGTCAAAGTTGGGTATAAATACACCGATCCCACCCATGGGGAGAGGCCTGATTTTCTTTCTCCTTTATCACTCTATTAGCTTTTTCTATCACTAGATCCTCAACTAACTTTGTCATTGGAGGGTCCTCGAATCACACCAAAGCTCATTCTCATCCCCTTTATGTAGGTTGTAAAGGTTGGGTTTCCATGGAACTGCCTAGGCTGCAAAACATGACATCAATAGTGGCAGCATGGTAGGGGAGGCACCATGAGGGATTCACTTTTCTTCTTTTTCTCCTCCTCCTTCATCTTCCTCTTCTTCTCCCTCTACTTGGCTCCCGGTCTTGGAGACAGTTGGGGAGGCCTCAAAGGAAATGCCTAGCTCTCCTTCCTGTCCCTTAGGTTACGAAGAGGTCCTTGGGGCTTTGTAGGCAATCTCCTTCCTCAAAGCATCTTCAAAATATGTGAACGGTCTAGCCTCATGAGGTGTAGGGCGCACGAAAGCACTATAGAAGGCAGCTTGGAAGTGACCCTCATTGCCTTCTTCTTCGAAGAAGGCAAACGGCACCCTAACGAATGTGGAATAAGGGCCAGCCGAAGAAGAAGGGCCAGCGGTGGTGCGCGACCCGCTCGGGAATGATATTGTGCTTACCCAGGTTGGAGAGACAGGGATCTTCGGGCGCATGAGCTCTCTTCCTCTCACTCACGAGCTTTCGATGAAATCTCCCAGTGCAAGTTGTGACATACCTTCGGCCGCTTTCCCTTGCTGCCAAAAGAGCTTGTAGCGTGTTTCTGACCTCGAGGTGAGGGGATCTCACCCAGAAAATCCTAGCCAAGTACGTACGAACGGTCGGGCGCACACAGGTAGTCCTGTATGTTGGCATCGGAAAGGGTTGTGTCGGTGACCGACTCCTTGGGATGGGTATTCACCCAAGCAATCACGTTGGCCAATTAAGCCTCTTCCCTCCGATTCAACTTGATGCGGAGGTGCTGGGAGGAAGGGAGGAATGCCCAAATGGCCTGGACCGGGTGGACCTCCTCCCCTGCGGGATACTCCCACCCCGATACGAAGAAGAATTTCTAGTTCCACTCCTTGATGCTTGAGTGATGCTGCTCAAGGGTGACAATCGTCTGGTCGGGGGAGCGAGCCTAGAAGCTACATGTGCTCTCTTTGATGTGGTTCACTTGGTAGGCGTATAGGAACTCCTGAACGGTTAGATCGGGATGCCTCTTTGTGATTAAAGTCAGAGCCTTTCTGTAGATAATGCAGCTGGATATTAGGAGCCTCCAGGATTTGGAATTAATCTGTGTAGGTGCCAACCCCAGAAAATTGAGGACTTCGTGGACCAGGTGGTAGAAGGGAAGGTGCAGGCCATTCGCAACCATAAGGGGGTAGAGCGCCACCCGAGATGCCATCCCATTAACATCCATTGCATGCTGCCCTACCTTATGGACTTCAACGACCATGGAGGCAGAAAAATTTTACTTTGAGCAAATTGCTCGAAGATCTGCGAGCATGACGGATGACACCCATTTTTTCCCCGCAAAGTAGAGAGGATGGGGCTTGAAAGAAGTTTTGGGGACCATGGGAGTGTTTGGAGGTGGTAGAAAAGGGGGAGGCGACGAGCGCAATCGAAGAAGTAGGGAGAGGACGGCGGCAGAGAAGAATCATGGGAGTGAAAGGAAAAATGAGGCACTACGGTAGGACAGAGCTTGGGGAGGAAATGCCAGAAAGATAGACGTTCGAAGGAGGGGGTGTAGAGGGAGAGATTAAAAAATGAGGGAGAAGAAGGAACGGGGGCTTATATAGTCGTGGACGACTGGGAAGGGTGCGAGAAACGGAGCGACATTGACATTGATGACGCCAGTGAAACGGCTCGCGGATTCTAACTGGCACGAGTAGCAGCAGTTGTGTCAGACATGTGGCAAGCACATGCCAATGTGCCTCCCAGGACGTGTGGAGAGGAACAACCGGCCTATCCCATCAATTGTCAGAAGGCAGAAGAGTCTTGGGAATCGAGGAGACACGTATCCCTTAAGAGAGACAGGTGGTATGGGGAACCCAGTAGAAGGGACAATTTGGGAGAAGGAAAGGCAGAATAAAGGATCTGTGAAGGTCATGGACCAATTCACAATGAAAGAGAAGAAGGGAGCCGACTTGACCCTCAACCATCAGAGGCCCCGGGTACCCAAAGGTCCCATCTCCCCATCCAAAGCGTTAGTTGGCGATGGGGCATAGGACACAATACACATTGAATTCCCACCACATCACTGTGATGAAAATTCATAGGGAAATGTGAGGCGGAAAGGGCCTCAGTAGTTCCGGGCCGTAGGAAGCAAGGAGGTCTCGGGGCCCATCAAGTGGGAAGCAAAGCAGCCCAAGGCAGAGGACATGCGTTGCACTTATAGAACATCTCCCAGCTTGAAGGGCCCCTAAACCCTAGCCTGGATCGGTCAGAAAGCCCAACACGGGCAACGATCGTCTAGGATCTTGGTGGGGGACCGAGCCTGCAAAAAGGTACATGACAGGCAACTAGTACAGAACACCGACGGTAAGGTGTGGCCGATTGTGGGCACTTCAAGCTAGGGACACACCGCATTTAATGTGTGTCAGGAGACCTAAGCATGCAACTGCGTGTAGCCTGAGACCCCATAGGATGGTACTACCTTGGGTTGACACATCGCCGTAGCAGCAGGTCAGTGGTAGGTTTGACCCAAGCACGACTTGACACCACACGATCTCCCTTGGTAGCTGAGTCGAAGCCGGGTATAAATACACTGATCATACCCATGGGGAGAGGTATGGTTTTCTTTCTCCTTTATCACTCTATTAGCTTTCTCTATCACCAGATTTCCAATTAACTTTGACATCGAAGGGTCCCTAGATCATACCGGAGCTCACTCTCATCCACCCTTACACATGTTGCACAAGTTGGGTCTCCGTGGAACTACCTAGGCCGCAAAGCATGACATCAACAAAAAGAATAATTTTTTTTACCACCATGAAAGTATAAATTGAATGTTCGAGAAATACTAGAAAAATTTTCTATTGCATAGATTTCTTTGAGTCCAAAGTATCCAACTTTTACCATTTTTAAATTCAAATATTGAGACGACAAAATGTCTATCAATGAAATGAATTTAAAAGCAATATTTTCAAATTAAAGAAATATCTGTCTGGGATATTGTTATTTCCATAAAGAAAGAATTTTGCAAATAATTGTTCGGCTCATGATCACAATGCAAATTACTTACTTTTATTTCATTTTTCTGCACCCAAACAAAACCATATCAAATTATCAATCAATTCTTTTACTCAGTCTTCTATGGAGAGGAAAAGAGCATGCAACTTGCAGGGCATGTGCATGTGCAAGACTTCGATTCCTGCTTCACTTTCTTCCTTCTTTTTTCAAACCACGAGCCTAACCTGTCTCCTTCCCACAACCTTAGTGTGTGTCGCTTTCGACTCAATCAATTATTTGAAGGGCAAGTTTGGAAAATAAGAATTCTGATATCAAATTTAAAATTTTTATATTATTATTATAATTTTTTTAAATTTCTATATAAAATATAATAAACTATTCAATATTTTCAAATATCAAAACAATAATAATACTAAAAAATAATATTTTAAATTTTCATCTCAAACTTAAAAGTCTCATCTCTACCCTCAAACTTGCCCTAAGTAATGCTATTCATCATTTTAGTATTAGATGATTAAAAACTATTTATTCTTTTTAAATCGTAAACCTATTAACTAATAATACATCATGAGAGGATAATGAAAAAATAGATGATGAATTAATATTTTCTTTATCTATAAACTGTAGTACAAAATTTATACGGCTTGATGGATACATTGATTACACTTTTTACCCTTAAAAGAAAGAGACTTGCTATTCGTCATTATTTTCTCATCATCTTCTAATCTGAAATTAGATGATTGAAGATTATTTAAAATTCATTACTTATTATTCTATCATTTGATATAATATAAAGGGATTGTGATTAAAGCAAAAACAAGATAAAATTAGAAAATGTGGGAAAACTCCATAAAGAACAACAGGTAATGCTAGGTATAAGCGCTAAATAGAGTAGTCTCACTTAGGCCTTTTGTAAGAAAATGAATCTCTCTAAAACAAATAGAGTTCAGTTTTTAACAAAAACTTACACGAGATTTGCCTATATAAAACTTGTATAAATAATTAATATAAGTTGGAGACCCAAATAATAATTAAACAAATAACTCTAGCAAGAAAGAGACAAATATAATTAAAGAGTCAATCAAGGACTGATTGGCCACAACGTCCCAAAGCATCCAAGCCTTTATGAAAATTCGTCTTTCTATTTGCTAGGAGAGGATAGGATAGATAGAGAGGTATTTACTGTTTTGCTTGTGAAGAACACGAAATCCACGGAGCAGCAACATGCATGGAGCAGTTCAGGCAGTCATTTTCCGGCGGACATCCTTGTCCCACCGTGTTACCGACGGTCACGTTATGGTATTTTCTCAATCAATCAAGCTTAGTCAAAGCTTACCTCACCGTATGGCCCAAGATATTATATGAAAGCAACATTATCATTAACTATGAGTTGGAAGTTGCAGTATAATTAGGGCTGCAAAAGAATTACTTCGCTCGAGCAGGCCCTAGATTTCTTCATAAAAACCAAATCTTTCTTCATTTGCTTAGCTATTTCTTTTCACATTTTTCAAAAGCTTCACCGGATTTAGGATTATTTTATATATTATGGCTTTTCATCGATCAATTTTGAAATTCTTTTATATATTATTTTAATGGTTAGAAATTGTTTTGGTTTTGAAAATCTATATACTATGCAATATTTTTAGGTCACCAATATGTTTTTTTTTTTAGGTCACCAATATGTTAAAATGGGAAAAGTATAGACAAGATATATAAATTATAACATTGGGTTACCCATAATATCATTGGATCATGCTACAGTCATTGAGAAACACCACTGAAAACTTTTATTGATTGTGTAATTTTTTTTTTCAAATAATTTTTTGAAAAAATACAAGCTGATTAAAAAATACTTTCTTAACTATTAACTTGAAGAGAGAGAGAGAGAATGGATAAATTCTCTGGATACCCACTCTCGGTAGGACTAATATTTTCTTATATCAATTAGACCAAGTCTTAGCTAACTACACTAAAAGTAATTCAAAAAAGGAACACGTATGTAAGCAATCCACCATGTAAAAAAGGTTGTTGCACCAATTCTTTTGAGAGAATGGTTTCCCTTCTCCACAAACGTGAAAGGTCAATCTTATGAAGTATGCATACCGACCAGAGGTTTCCAATTTGACAAGTAATTGCTCCTAAACATGATAATTTCAGATACACTCCATGTAGGTCTAAAGTTGGACAATGACTCTTCTAAATTGCATCACCCCCATGTGAGAATGATGAAAATCAGAGCCACAAATCAAAAGGGTGTCAAATAGTAGAAGAAGGCACAAGCTTAAAGTCTTCAGGTATAGATGTGCATGAAATTTGATAAATCTGCCCAACGTAATATTCTTCTACGTGTTTTAAAAATAAGTAGTGCTACAGTTTGTAAAATATCTATAAAAGTAAATTATAAACTGATTAGATATATTTTTATTATATCAAATTATGAGTTTATTTTTATAAAATTTATTATTAGTTAAAATATTTTTCTTTTAAAATTAAATAATAAAATTTATATAATTTGAGAAACCCAACAATTTTTCTTCTCAGCATAATTATTTTATTTAAAATATATCACTTATTTTTAAAGACAAAAACTTACACATTTTGTTATGTACGGCAAATGGACCACGTGGGTGATGAGAAAAAGGGTATGGAGCAGAGAAAAAACAAGATCTGTGTTGAACAGAGAGTAGTGTCCGACGTCGACAATAATGCTTCGACATTATATTTTTATAATATTACCAAAATAACCACGTTCGAATAATAACTTAAAAAAGTGTTGGGAACTTAGGAGGCATCAAAATCATGCTATTGATATGAATTCTGATGAGTTTTCTTGCTCAGGCAGGCACTCAAACTGGATTTTAACCTTTGACTTCTCATCCACCTCTCTCTCGACAGACATAGAAAATATGAAAAAATATAGTTATAAGTAAAATTATATACTAATATATGTACTAATTTAATGTGTTAAAAAGTAAATTTTATTAAAAAATAATGCTAATTTAAATTTTAAATATGAGAGAATCAGTATTAGTATCCAAATTAATACACGACTTTATTTGTACGTAACAAAACTCAAAAAATATATGGATCCGACTTGCCTCCAGTTGCAAAGTAACAGGACATTTCCTGTTATAAGATTCAAGGGCTATTGTTGCATCTTTTAAACGAAAAAAAGGGTGCTAGTGCTGTGTTGGAGAGCCGCGTGTTTTATTTGTTAATTTTTGTCAAAATATTACTACAAATAAATTTTAAAGATTCTTGTCTCTGCTATATTATTTATGAGTTGATATATAAATATATTATTTATTATAAATTGTAAAAAAATATATATTAATATCTTCCATGCTGGCACTTGCAAAAAAATAAATATTAAAAATTAAAGAAATTTTGTCCTCCACTCTTGCAAAAACAAGCCGGATCCCATCATAATATATGGAGCTTAAATGATTACCAAACAGTTCAATTTTAGCTATCATTTGGAATATGAATACGGATACGAATACGAATACGAATAAGATCCATCCATTATTACGAGTCAAATGTTTGATTTGATATATGTGAAATACATAAATAATTCACTCCATGGATTACAAATATTTAAACGTATTACTTATTGTAAAAGTCTTAATATTCTCTTCTCTCTCTACAAATAATAAGAGATGTCCTGCCACTTTGCAACTGGAGGCAAGCCGGATCCATGGATGATGATGGTGTATGTCTCCTAAAAGTGTGCTGATCTAAGGTAGGAAGTCAATAGTATGGCTAAGTACCCCTTATCCCTAAAGCAAATTTTAAAGGCCACAAATATTAATGGAACAAGAATCTTTATTCCATGACTTTAGGCCTTTTTTAGTGTATTTTTGTAGTAAATAATTTTGGAACAAAAGCATTGGTTGCTTTCCATTTTCCCTTTGGTAAATGATAGGGCCACGGATGGGAGCTATCGTTCGTTATCTTCATTTTTTTTAATTTCTTGATTAGAAAAAAGTATTTTTTAATAATATTATAATTTTCTTTTAAATATTTAAAAATATTAAAAAAAATACACCTAAAAAAAACTATTAACGGTAGCTCACAACTGGAGCGGTGACCGTGGGGCATCTTTTCCAAATTCCAATTACAAATAGGTCTGTAAATTGGCGTCCTTTACAGGGGCATTTGGGGTACGAAAGTTATAAAAAGAATCACAGGCGGAAAAAGCCTAGAACGGAAGTTTCTTTGTTCCTCATCAAAATCACGCACGCACGCACGCACGCACCCGAACACGAACACGGTTTGCTTGGCTGTCTTCTTTGATGTTTTCTTATGATCCATAAGAATCACAGCCCAAGCTCCAAGACTTGATTACGCTTTGAGTTTTTGCCTTTGATTTCTTTTCCTTTCCCCTGTTTTCTGGTTTTGAAGAAGAAGCAACTGCTCGCTAGTTAGTAGATTACGTCGTGATTCGGCAGGCATTGAAGGGATCGAGTTTCAGAGGTAATAAGGTCTGTTCGTTGGATGCCATATTAAATACGATTTTTCCATGAAAATCGATCCATAAGCTTATATATATATTATATATATGAGCATTTATTGGAACGGATGGCCTCCCAACGGCATCCACAGGCTTAGCTTTTAATTCTCCCATTAATTGCAGAATTCCGAGCTCTCTCTGAGTCTCTCTGTCTTTCTCTTTACTCTTCTCTCTAAGTATACAAATTTTTCATCCGGCTCTTCAAATATTAACTTCTCTGTTTGATTTTTTTTTTCCTCTATGTTTAGCAGCAGAACGGGTTATGATTACTTTCTGCGGGTTAAACCCAGTTCAGGTTCAGGTTGGCCTCAATTCCTCTCCATGGTGAGGACGATTCCTCATTACAGAATGGTGTTTTTCCCCCTTGCGATCATACTTTTGATTGTCTACCCAACTGCATCCGAAAACTCGACTGTTGCGGGGAACTCAGGCCCCTGTAAACAATACAACTCTTGCGGAGCTAATCAACCTGTACAGTACCCATTTGGGTTCTCGAGTTCGTGCCCGATTCCATTAACGTGCTTCAACAACTCTGATATCCGAATCGGCAAATTCCGAGTCCGTAAAATAACCTCAAGCAGCATCATCGTCGATCTCCCAGCGGAATGTAACCGTCCTATAGAATCGATCAAACCGCTCTTCGGCACCAAATACGCACTGACATGGGGGAACAGCCTCCTCCTTCAGAGCTGTACCTCCCCGTCAAACTCCTGCACGGTACCCACCAACTTCGTCCGGAACCTGATCGATCTTAAGACCTGCAATTCCACGAGCGACAATATAAGCTGCTTGGCCAGCGAGAGTAAAGGAAAAGCGGAGATCATGAGCTACGAGAACGTGACTTTGAAGAACTGCATGTTCCTGTTCTCGTCCGTCTTGCTTAACTCGGATGGGAACGAGTCGCTGGTTTCGCTCCAGTTTCAGAGGGTTGAGCTGGGGTGGTGGCTCCAAGGGAATCCTAATTGTTCTGATAATTCAAATTATACTCAGTTTCCGACTCCCGGCGGGAAGAGAGGGTACCGGTGCATGTGTAAAGATGGGTTTAGCGGTGACGGGTTCCCCCGCGGCGACGGTTGCCGGAAAGGTGAGTCAACTCGCCGAGTCTTAAATCTTTTGTTTGTTTATTTATTTTTGGATGGCGTAATTGGGAAATTGCTTGAGTGGGACCGATATCACAAAGGATAATCAATCAAAAATCGACACGTCATTGATTTTTATTAGTCTTAAGTCCAAGGACGTGCAGACGTAAATTCGGACCGTTGAGAGACAATGGCCACTTTGATGGAACCCCGTGAGGTGGGGAGGAGGGCAGGGGGACAAATTTGGTAATTTCACGTTGATACATGTAGGTCCCACTGTATGCATTTATAATTTTTGCCTCTAGAAAATAGAAATTATACTTAGAGGTTGCAAGCACAATTATGTATTAATTTGTACATTAATATGATGTGATTGGTTAAAAAATAGATTTTATTGAAAATAGTATTAATTTAAATTTTAAGTATGAATAAATCAGTATTGGTATACAGATTAGTGTGCAATTATGCTTGTATGTAGCAAAGCCCATACATAATAGCCCCCCAAAAAATAAAAAAAAAAAAGTCAAAAAGCCTGTTTGCATTTCATTTCAGCTGTTTATGGAGCGATTAAGGGGAATCACATGTTTAAGTTACGGATATTGGAATCAACAAAGTCAAAAAAGGAGATAAGACAGACCTTATGCTAATAATATATTTATGAATTGAAATCTTCTATGATTTTCTGAATATAATCAAACTCCAAATTACTGTTTTGCTCTTTTGCTTTTTGGTTTTTCATAAAAGGAAGAAGTTGGGTTCAATTGGATTGAGAGATGAGATAGTTTTAGATGAAAGTTGAATAAAATATTATCAGAATATTATTTTTTAATATTATTATTATTTTGAGATTTGAAAAAGTTGAATTGGAATTTGAAAAATTTGAATTGTTTATTATATATTGTGTGGAAATTTGAAAAAGATATTAATGATGAAATGAGATAAGATGAAATACTCTCTAAATCTAAATGAGCACTCTAGTGATATACATATGTAATTAATGACCTTTTGATGTAACTCATTTGAAACTTATTGCAGTTTCTGATTGCAATCCTGCAAGGTACCTGTCTGGTCGTTGTGGACATATCTCAAGAGTTGGTCTTCTCCTTGGAGGTAAATCTTCTGTTGTTAACTTTGCATAAACCTACTTTGCTGGATTAATGATGAAATTTTTAGTATAGTTCAACTTTCCTTCTTCAACCTGACATTTCTTTTAGCTAATTTGTGGAATGACAGAAAATCTTCTGGAAAATATTTCTCTCCTTGCTTCTGGATTGAGTTTTTCTCATAGTTTTCTGCTAACAAGAAGCATTAGAACACTTTCTATCAAAAGTTTTCAGGTCTTTGCATCTGAACATTAACAGGAATATTACTTAGTCTGAGGAGGTTCATATCCATATCATGATTTTTATCTGCAATGTGGCCCAACCATAGTCACCTTTAATGTGAATAATATTTAATAGAATGCACATATATCCCACGGTGTGAACTGCAGTGTAGTTTGGCGTAAAGAATTTTGAGTTGGTAAATTGATCCGCATCCTTCGTTTTTTAGGGATTGTTGCTGGAGCTTGTATCATGGCTGGTCTGTCTACCACTTGTTACTTTGTTCGGCGCCGCTCCACTTGTTTGAAGAATCGAATGAGTGCACTACGCCTCCTTTGCGAAGCTGCTGGCAACTCCAGTGTTCCTTTGTATCCTTACAGAGAAATAGAAAGAGCCACTAATTGTTTCTCTGAGAGACTGAGACTCGGAACTGGGGCCTTTGGTACGGTTTATGCAGGAAAACTTCAAGATGATGAGTGGGTTGCCATAAAAAAGATCAAATATAGAGATACCAACAGTATTGACCAAGTTCTGAATGAGATCAAGCTTCTTTCCTCTGTGAGCCACCCAAATCTAGTTCGCCTTTTAGGTTGCTGCATAGAGGAGGGTGAACAGATCCTTGTCTATGAATTTATGCCTAATGGAACTCTCTCAGAGCATCTACAGAGAGAGAGGGGCAAAGGACTCCCGTGGACAATAAGGCTCACAATTGCTGCTGAAACTGCTCATGCCATTGCATATCTCCACTCTGCCATGAATCCACCGATTTACCATAGAGACGTGAAATCAAGCAATATATTATTGGATCACAGCTTCAAATCAAAGGTAGCCGATTTCGGTCTTTCTAGACTGGGCATGACAGAGACATCACACATCTCAACGGCCCCGCAAGGGACTCCAGGATATGTTGATCCTCAATACCATCAGAACTTCCATCTCTCTGATAAAAGTGATGTTTACAGTTTTGGGGTGGTTTTATTAGAGATCATAACTGCATTGAAAGTTGTTGATTTTGGTCGACCAGCTAGTGAGGTGAATTTGGCAGCACTTGCTATTGATAGAATTGGGAGGGGTTGTGTGGATGAGATAATCGATCCTTTCCTTGAGCCACATAGGGATGCTTGGACATTTTATTCTATTCACAAGGTGGCTGAGCTTGCATTCAGATGCCTTGCTTTCCATAGTGAAATGAGGCCTTCTATGATGGAAGTGGCAGAAGAGCTGGAACACATCAGACGCAGCGGGTGGGCAACATTCGAGGGAAATATGTGCATATCGTTTTCAGTGGCGTCCTCTTGTTCATCACCACATAATGGAAGCGAGAAGTCACTGGGAAGCATGACAGTTGGGAAGGCAGAGTTGGGGAGTCGGAGATCGATTGTTTCACAAGGGAATGATTATGTGGCTTTAATGGAGGAGACAAAAGATAGTTCCCCTGTTTCTATGCATGATCCTTGGTTAAGTGAGCAGAGCTCCCCTTCAACAAACAGCTTGTTGGGTAACGTAGTTCGATGATATGAATGCTGCTTCTTTTGGGTCTGTAGCTTTATGTTGTCTTGTGAATGCCACACAAGTATGCTAGAGCTTTCCCTTACCTGCCTTACTACATTATTAATTACAGATTTCTTTTCCTCTCTTTTCAATGCCATCAGATATTACTAACAATGTTAAAGGATAGACATACTTACATTACTAAAGAATTTACTTAATATATATATATATATATAAATTAGAAAGATTAATCTATGATGCAATGCTTTCTGATTGCCTGTATGTCAGAAAATGAGTCAAATGAGCAATCGCATTCTTTTGTTCGTTCCTTAACCTGTCTGACACAAAAGAATATCAGAAGAAGCCTGAACGTTGCTGCAGATGGGCTGATCTCGTCGATCCTCCATCGTCGGCGACTTAGTTTCGGATCTGGCCAGAAGTCATCGTCGGCGACCCACCCAGCTCGTCGACTCTGTTTTGTCGTCGTCGTTGTCGACCCAGTGATCCAGAAGGCGTCGTCGACGAGACTCCAGCTTCGTCGACTCCTCGGGTTGCCGCTAGTCCATCGACGGAGGCTTAGCTCTCTGTTGTTTCTCGGATCTGGCCAGAAGTTGTCGGCGACCCCGTGACACCCCAGCTCGGTCGTCGGCAATCGTGGCCCTTCACCGGAACAGTAGGCCAGATCCTCTGTAACAACAACAAAAAAAAAAAAAAAAAAAAAAAAAAAAAAAACGACGGGGGGTGAAGGGGGAGATAAAGGGGGAAGAATGGTGTGGCCTTTAAGTTTTTTTGGATAGGTGAAAATGTGTTTGAAGCATTTTTAGGTTCTGTTTTCAATGGGTTTCTTTAGAGAGCTGGGGATCGAATCAAAGTTTTTCATTCTTGCAAAGGTAGGCAGGCATCTACGTATTATTGAACGAAAATGGAAGTATGAGCAAGAGTTATGGGTAGAAGATAACACAGTTCAGTGGTTGTGTAAGACATTGGAAGTATGTCTTAGGGGTGAGCAAAAGGAAGTATACAGCACCATCAGGGAGGGGTATAGGCGTTTTCTTGCCCAGAGATGTGCCAATGATAGGGGGAGATATATTGTGGTGTCAGTTTACAGGGGGGATGGAAAGAAAAACTCCATTTTCATTCCGGAAGGGGAAGGGGGAAGCGGTTGGAGGAGAATGAGGGAGGTGTTGGAGGAGTCTGTTATGGAAGGAAAGGGAAGGTCTGTCAGTATGCATGGAGGTGTTCAGACATGGAGGAGGGAGGCAGCAGCGAGGTCGTATAAGGAGGTGCTGGTCCAAGAAGATTTGGGAGGTGGTGTGGAAAATACTGATGGAAGAGTGCCTAACAGTGTGGGTGATAGAGATGTGGGGAGGAAAATAGAAGATTTGCAGAGACAAGTATGGCTGTTACAGTGGGAGATGTCTGAAATGAGAAAGGTGGTCGGGAGAAATAAGGTAGGGGATAAAAGTGAGAGGGGCTGGAAGGGGCCGGGCCAAGTTCAGAGGCCCACGGGTAAAGGGAAAGAAGTTATGGTCAGTGGGTATAAATGGAGGCAGGTCTCTGGGCCGAAGATTGGACACCAGTTTAAGGCCCAATCTCAGGCTCAAGTAACTGATCCAGTGAGCCTCGTCCCAGCTCCCATGAGCAGGAGCCTAGCCCCGATGGCCCATGAGCCGGATCCCTGCCCTGATAGGCTAGCGGATCCAGTGAGATCCGAGCCTTGTCCAGCGCCGGATCTGGAGCGACGGTCGCCGGTGCAGGTTTTGTCGTCGGAGGTAAGTCAGAAACTGCCGGCGATGACGGTGGAGCTCTCTGAAGACGGAATACCTGAGTGGGGTGGACGGAAAAACCTGTTAGAAGTCCCAATTGTCTTTCCGGGGCTTTCGGGAGGCTTAGAGATCCTTCCGGTGGTGGAGGAGCCGGATAACCTTTCCATTATGTGTGTGGAGCCTGGGGGACTTTCAGCTAAAGAAGATGGGTACTCGTTGGGCACGGACAGTGAGGAATCGAGGTCCCTTGATGATGAAATGCTCCTAAGGCATTCTCAAGGGTGTTTAGACATCGTTGGGGTAGAAGAAGTATCGCTGGTGGAAGACACATATAGACAGGGAGTTCAAGAAGCAGAATTTGTTCTAAACAGTTTAGTGCCCATACAGTTAGCTAAGGAAACGGGGATGGTACAAGCTGAAGAGAGTGAACCTGTCCCTTTAAACTGCTTGAATCCAGAACAGCCCAGGATTTCAGACTGGGTTTTTAATACGGTAAAGGATATGCAACATTTGGTGGGTTTGAGGTGTGAAGGATATGAAGAGCAGTTTATGGCTTTACTTACAGCAATTGAAACAGGCCATCATGAGCATAGAAAAATAGAGTCAAAAAAGCAGCGAGAACTGAGAAGGTTGAATTGGTCCATGAATTCAGAAGGAAGTGCAAGCAAGGAAAGGACCAAAGGGAAGGGTGTGATATATTCCAAATGAAACCAAAAATTGTATCGTGGAACGTTCGCGGGTTAAATGAGGACAATAAGCGTCTACAAATAAGACATTTGTTGCGTGAGTGGAAGGCGGACATAGTGTGTCTACAAGAGACAAAGCTGAAAATTATTAGTAGAAACTTGGTGCGAAGTATATGGAGCTGTCCATATGTAGATTGGGTATACTTGGCGGCCAAAAGGGTATCGGGTGGAATTTTAGTGATGTGGGATAGAAGAGTGGTGGAGAAAATTGAGGAGTTTGTAGGAGTATACTCGGTGGCTTGCTCTTTTAGAAGTGTGGCAGATGACTTTTTGTGGGCTTTTGCAGGTGTATATGGTCCTAACCTAGACCATGAGAGAAGATTATTATGGGAAGAATTGGCTGGAGTACATAGCTGGTGGGATCTTCCTTGGTGTATAGGCGGAGACTTCAATGTAACTAGATTCCCAACTGAGTGTTTTGGAAATAGAAGAATGAGGCCAGCTATGACAGAATTCTCAGAGTGCATCTTTGATTTGAATCTAGTGGATTTACCACTTGCGGGGGGTACATGTACCTGGTCGAATAATCATACATGGTCTAGACTAGACAGATTTCTAATCTCACCAGAGTGGGAATGTCATTTTCCTGACGTGTGGCGAAAGAGATTGCCGCGTCTGAGTTCGGATCATTGGCCTATTTTGTTGGATTGTGGCGGGGTACAAAGGAGGCGTAGGTCTTTCAAATTCGAAAATATGTGGTTGAAGGCGGATGACTTTGAGGAAAAGGTCAGGCAATGGTGGGCTTCATATCAGATACAAGGTACCCCTAGTTTCATTTTTGCGGGTAAACTGAAAGCTCTAAAAAAAGATCTAAGGCTGTGGAACAAACAGACTTTTGGCGACGTAGTGGAGCGTAAAAAAAGCAAGGAGGCAGAGATCAAAGGTTTAGAAAGAATACAAGAAAACCGGCCCTTAACTCAAGAAGAAATAGCTGTAAAAAAAGAGCTGGAAGCAGATCTGGAAAGAGTAGTAATCCTGGAAGAAACATCATGGCGACAGAAGTCAAGAGCGTTATGGTTGAGGGAAGGAGACCGAAGCACCAAGTTCTTTCACAGAATAGCTAACTCACATAGAAGATATAACAACATTGAGATGCTGAAAATAGAAGGAGTGGAGTGTCGGGATGAGTCTGTGATAAACCACCATGTTGTTGACTTTTTTGAACAATTACTTTCTGAACAGGTGGTTTGGCGGCCAAAACTGGAAGGATTGGGTTTTGATTCCATTGAACTTATTGATGTAGATCGATTGGAGAGGCCTTTTGAGGAGTTGGAGGTCTTTGAAGTTGTGAGGAAAATGGTTAAAGACAAGGCGCCAGGCCCTGATGGTTTCACTATGGGTTTCTTTCAAACTTGCTGGGCTGTAATAAAAGATGACCTTTTGAAGGTGTTCCAGGAGTTCTACTCAGCGGGAAAGTTTGAAAAAAGCCTTAATGCTACTTTTCTCGCATTAATTCCAAAGAAGGTGGGAGCTGAGGAGATAAAGGAGTTTCGACCTATAAGCTTAGTAAATGGGGTTTATAAGATAATTTCCAAGGTGCTAGCGAATCGTCTGAGTAAGGTAGTGGGGAAGCTCATTTCGAAACCTCAGAATGCTTTTGTGAAGGATAGACAAATCCTAGATGCGGTTCTTATTGCGAATGAATGCCTAGACACTCGGTTGAAATCTGGTGAGGCAGGGATTATATGCAAGTTGGATATGGAGAAGGCGTATGATCATGTCAATTGGGAGTTCCTTCTTGATCTTTTGGGGAAATGCGGGTTCGGAGAGAAATGGTGTTCATGGATTAGGTGGTGTATATCAACGGTAAAATTCTCCGTCTTGATAAACGGTAGCCCAACTGGTTTCTTTTGTAGCACACGAGGCTTAAGGCAAGGCGATCCGTTATCCCCTTTACTCTTTGTGATTGTGATGGAGGCACTGAGCCGAATGTCATCAGCCTTGGTTACGAATGGGTTGCTCACTGGATTTAAGATTGGAGTTCAGAATAGGGGACTTGTTAATGTATCACATCTTTTGTTTGCAGATGATACTCTTTTCTTTTGTGAAGCAATCCCTAACCAGATTCGAATTTTGAAGGCCCTTCTCCTTTGTTTTGAAGTAACTTCCGGATTGAACGTTAATTTGGGAAAGTCTGAGATGGTGCCTATTGGAAGTGTTCGGCATATTAGACAGTTGGCTAGCATTTTGGGATGTACGACTACATCCTTACCCATGACTTATCTGGGACTTCCATTGGGGGCGACCTCGAGAGCGGCTTCTTTATGGGACCCAGTTATTGAGAAAGTGGAACGTAGGCTAGCTGGATAGAAGAGAGTATATTTGTCAAAAGGTGGGCGGATTACATTAATTAAGAGCACTCTTTCTAACCTACCCACCTATTTCTTGTCTTTGTTTCCTATTCCAGCAAATGTTGCATTTCGGTTGGAGAAACTTCAAAGGGATTTCTTGTGGGGTGGAATGGGTGTGGAACAAAAATTTCACCTTGTTAGGTGGGATAAAGTATGTAGCACTATCTCGAATGGGGGTTTGGGCATTAGAGATATGAGAACTTTCAATCGGGCGCTACTAGGCAAATGGCTGTGGAGATATCACAAGGAACCTGAAGCCTTGTGGAAGATGGTTATAGAGAGCAAATATGGGGGCCTATGGGGGGGTGGTGTACAAAAGAAGTGAGAGGAGCGCATGGAGTGGGTTTGTGGCTACATATAAGAAAAGGGTGGGAGGTCTTCATTCGTTATACTTGAATCCGTTTGGGAGGAGGAACCCGTATCAAGTTTTGGTACGACACTTGGTGTGATAACGTGGCACTAAAGGAATCTTTTCCTTCACTATTCAGAGTTGCAAGAGATATTGATGCCTCAGTAGCAGATGTACTGGAAAGATCAGGGGAACAAATTCAATGGAATATCATATTCAGTAGGGTGGCACAAGATTGGGAGTTGAGCAGTATAGAAGCCTTTTATAGCCTTTTGTATGCTACTAAACCGGACAATTCACAGGATAGTTTATGGTGGATACCTACAGCTAAAGGTACTTTTTCGGTGCGTTCTTTTTATAAGTCTCTTGCTCAAGAGACACCTATTCAGTTCCCGTGGCGAAAGATATGGAGACATAAGGCACCACCCAAAGTAGCTTTTTTTGTGTGGACTGCAGCGTTGGGTAAGATTCTCACAACTGATAATTTGAGGAAGCGCAGGGTGATCATCACAGATTGGTGCTGCATGTGTAGAAAGGGAGGTGAATCGGTGAACCATCTCTTAATACATTGTGATGTAGCGAGTAGGCTATGGAATGAGGTACTTGGTAGAATGGATTTGGCTTGGGCTATGCCGGAGACGGTGGTCGGGGTTTTGGCCAGTTGGAAAAACTTGAGAGGAAATCAACAGATAAAAGCAGTATGGAAGATGATCCCTATATGCATCATGTGGTGTTTATGGAGAGAGCGCAATGACAGGACATTCGAGGACAAAGAGAGATCTTTGGAGGAATTGATAGTTTTTTTCTTTAGAACTCTTTGTACATGGACTTTGGCGGTTGATTTCAATGGTTTGGGGCTACATGAGTTCCTTATATCCATTGTTCATACCTAGCTGTGGTTTCTAATCTTGTATCAGGCTTTTGCCTTCTTTTGATAATATAATTTATTTTACTTATAAAAAAAAAAGTTCTAAAGGCGGAATATAAATAGATTTTATTGGGTCTAAATTATATTTAATGGATCATATTGAATAAATTTACTAGTGATAAATTATTGAGATTGATTAGGAGTTTTAGTTAAGACTCAAAAATTATGTTTAATCTCAATTATTATTTATTGAACGAGTTGGCTTCTTTTTAAAATTTAAAAATTGGCCATTAGAAATTTCTTTTAATTTAAAATATTACTGATTGAAGTTTCCTAAGTAGTCTTAATTACTACCAATCCTACATTGAATGAACTAATAGATCATGTTTTTAAATTCAAATTTACTTCTTGAATGATTGCGATTGAGTCCAACTCGAACTTGAACTCGTTAACATCCTCTCCCAAATCTCTTTAAAAATATCTTACTTATATGTTTTATTTAGAAAAAAAACCACCTCCATAAGTCTAAGATACCCAGTCTAGCACCGTGATCGATTTTGTGTTGGAGATTTTAGGAAGCAACTCTACAAGATAAGTAGCTTAATCATAAATTAGGATTAGCACACATTAGCTAGTTATATATATTACTTTTAAAGCCAGTTATTTGAAAGTTAGTATTTATGTAGTATTTATGTACCATGCATGTCATGATATTTACAAGCACGTCATTTATCATGTTTCATTCCGTATATTATAGTTATATATATATTATGCACCTCACATTGTATAAGATACATAAACTTTCATAAAATCAAGTGTAAGATAAGTTTAGATTAGTTAATCAGATGGCTATTAGATGCATGGTAGCAATACAATTTATAGGTGGATGAGCAAGCCACGGAGCTAAGTATGGTCCATCATAGTATGCTAAAATACTATTAATGACTTTCCTTGTAGTCTAAGATGTGGAGCTAGTGTACAACCTTATATATAGGATTAAATGTGTGGGCCAGTATAATAAGTTAGATAAGTAAAGATAAATCATGCATGTCATAAGCATACGCATGAATGATCATGATTTTAAGTTCTTAACATGAAATATTTTATGAAAAACTTTATTTAAGTATATTACGTCATGATGAGTTTCTTAATGAGTCGTAAGTCATCGACTCATTTTAGTTTATTTTATGTTTTTAAAGTATCTCATGTCAAAATATTTATGAGGTTAGAGCTGTAGGACGAGACTTAGTCCAGGTAGGTGTGACAGTGACCTAAATTATGTATAGAGATTTTAAATTATGATTTTTTTATGACACGGACTTTGAAAAATTTTAATAAATGTTTCCGTGTACTCTCATTTTTAATTTCAGTATTTTAATACAAATGATTCTATTTATTATAAAAAAATCTTTGTACTTAGTGCTTCTTTATTATAAATGTTTCCATGTACTCTCATTTTTAATTTTAGTATTTTAATACAAATGATTCTATTTATTATAAAAAAATCTTTGTACTTAGTGCTTCTTTATTATAAATGTTTCCGTGTACTCTCATTTTTAATTCAGTATTTTAATACAAATGATTCTATTTATTATAAAAAAATCTTTGTACTTAGTGCTTCTTTATTAAAAAAAATTAAAAATATTTTTCAGTCAGGTTCAACAGTAGCATTCTGGCTCTTAAAAAAATCACATCTTTCTTTACCATGGGGAGCCGGGTGTTACATATATTTTTTTTGAAATAGACTTCAATTCATTACTGAATGAAGGAAGTTACAGCTGTGACCAATAATCACGGGTAACAAGTCCCGATTACAAGCCAACTACACATCGGTTGTACGCTCCCCCGTACACAATTTTCATTGCGCCGGACTATGTCTAAAACTTCTAAGCTCTCCAATGACGACACCATACTGAGATGCGAGGCTCTGATAAAACAGAAATGTCAATCTCGGCTCGTCTGCGAGAAAACACAACACTAACCATCCTCATCCTCTAAAAGAGAAGAGGAACTATCCCACCATCACCTTCTATAAGAGGAGAGGACTCACAACCCCATCCTCAAAAGAGGAGAGGTACTTGCCTATTTCAAAAAATTAAAAACTAAAATCAAAGTAACCATAACATAACAGACACTGACAAAACAAAATTATTAAGACACTGTGCCGTATGCCATCCGCCCCTTTCTGCACACATAACTGTCAGTTACATCACGCACAGATAGCCTGCACCACGCCATTTCTGCACAAAGGATCTTGACAACTAGCGAACCGAAACCGAGCCTCCACCTGCATAAGGGTTTCTCAAACCGACCTAGCTTCATCCCCCTCACCGTCGCCAACCTTACACCACCAAAATCATCCTTAAACCACTTCGGCTAGATTAAACGACAATAGAGACGAAACCAATCAAGCTGTCGAGAAACTTATTCCGGAAACCCAAACCAAAACCAAATCTAACAGATCTAAGCAACCAAAACAAAAAACAAAGATATCTGTTGCAGATCTAACCAACTAAAACGAAAACGATTTCCGGCCATCATCCTAAGGAATGCCCGCCGTGAGTTACACCCGGATTCCACCCACAAACCCCTTTAAAACCTCCATGCAGCTCGGCATGCAATCCCGAAAACAATCTCTGTTTTCCATGGTTAAAATAGAGATCCTATACCCCGCGGGAAACACCCAAACCAACATGCAAAAATCATTCCCAGGAGCAAAAACACCTGAATCTACTCACACAGACATCCAAAGAGATATCTCCCAAAAACCAGAAAAGAAACAACCGAAAGCAGAAAAGAAGAAAAAATAGCAACCGTTTGACTGCGTGAAGCCATCCGCCGTGAGCTTCGCCATAGATCCACCACGGAGAAGCGTTATCCCCATCATGCATATCGACATGCGTCCTCAAAAATCCTCTGTTTTCCATGGAAAAACAGAGTTCTATACCCTGTAGACAAGCACCCCATCCCGCATGTTAAAACCCTCACCATGATCAAGATCTGTGACCAGCCCACGCCTTAAACCTCAGAGTTGTCCCCTCAGAAGACCAGAAACAAACCAGTCAAGAGCACCTGCCTTTCGGAGCCGAGAACCTTCCCCTCCACCATGGAATGTATCTCCACCCAGCCGGGTGATTTGTTGAGGAAAAAAGCCTCGGCAGCAAACGGCTTCCCTGAAACGGCTTTTATACTCCACACAGCCAAACAGCTTTTATTCTCAAAAGAAAAAATAGAAAAAACGATGGAGGAGGGAGGGAGGAGCCGAAGCTCCACCGCCCTCAAACGGCTTCCCTGAACTTTTTTCTTTTAGAGAGAAGGGAGAGTTCCTCGGGAGGGGAGAGATATGTAATACTCCGGGTGTTACATATTTCATATTGCTTGTATGGTTTATTTTCACAACTCATCTCATCTTATCTAATCATTATAATTTTTCTAAATTTTTACATAAAATAAAATAAAAAATTTAAAATTTTCAAATCTCAAAATAAAAATAATATTAAAATAATATATTTTAACAATATTTTATTCAACTTTCAACTTTCAACTTTTATCTTTACTCATTTCTACTCTCATCTCTTCTGCAAAAAGTATATGAAATAACCGCAAGTTTTATTTTCTTTTCTCATCAAACTAATTGATGACATTACTCACCGCATCCGAAATGCTTCCACGCAACAAAAGGAAACAGGGAGATGAATGACAGAATTGACAGGGAGGGCGGCACTGTGCACTTGGCACAGGATAACTCATTATCCTAGCAACTATACCACCTCTCACAGCTAAATTGCCATTAACAGCTCTTCCTTATTTTTACTGCTAACATGACTGCTTGTTTTTGTAACATGCAATTGATTGATACACACACAAATTTCAAATCATACTTGGTAACGTGATGAAATTGTGATTATCAGTTTGACTATAACAGATATTTGCTTATTAAGCAATTAATATGGGTTTTTTAAAAGCTACTCATTGTGTTACGTATTTAAGAGTTAAATGTTTAACCAAATTAGTACAAAATAGTTTTAGGGCTTTTCTATCAATGGTTGACCCTTTGACACTCAGTATCAAAGTAGAAATCATGTTACAACTTTGAGTTACAAAAGAAGAACCCTTTAGGTCGGATTAAAATGTCCTGATATTATGTATGAGCATGGTATCAAAATGACTCAAACCATTGAATATCATTTTCTTCTCAAACATCCAAAACATTTACACAATTTTTTTTCAAACATCTCATTTTTGTTTGAAACTTTGTCAGGAAATTTATTTTAGAAAAAACCCAACTAGATTCTCACTTATTTCTACATGAAACCATGCAACAATTGGGTGTTGAAAACTAAAAAAATTCAAAAATCAATTTACCATCACGAATTCTTATTCATCCATGGTCTCCAATACCCTCGCTTTATACGATGAAATGCATTATCGCATTCATATCAGTAACGCAAGGAGGTTCCATTTTGACTTTTTTTACTCCTATACGAAAACAATACAGCAGGTAACCCCCCTGGGAATAATCAAAATTAATAAGGGCAGGGGAAACTACACATGCAATTTCTTCTAGGCTTCGTGATGCAATATCCACGAGCACTTTGGTCACGATGTTCTATCTTGCACCAATAGTCACAAGCCTGAAGCATGCAGAATCCATTATGTCTCAGAATCTTTTCACATTTTTTGCCTGCAACCATCAAGACATAGACGATATTATAGAGAAATTATATAAACCTTAAAGAAGTCATATCATTTCTGATTTAACTCTCTAAAATATATCCCAATTTTCATTTTTCAGAACAGTAATGAAGTGATCAGATGGAAGTATGCTCGGTATATACAAGCTATTCACAGTGTTGTTATTTCCAGTTGCACGTAGCGATATGACAGACAGATGCGATTGTGCAAGACAAAATCTAGGACAAAAAACCATGTTTCTCCATGTGAAATAGGTGTGGGGTTCTGAGAAAAGTTCAATAAAATGTCATGCAGAATGAGATAGTGAGAGAGGCAAACGCACATTCATGGGGAGCGAAGAGGGCAACAAACACCAAGAAAAACAGAGCCAAACGAACAGCAATGTTTTTTATGGTAACCATGATTCTCAAAGCTTGTGCATGTGCAAAGATATGGGTATTAGTTTATATAAGGTTCCCCTGTTGTGGAAAACTGAAATTGGTTGCACAAACTGGCCCTTCATCCTTAACTTAAGGGAAATTGTGAGTTTTACCAAAACAAATATCAAAATGGTCGGTAGAGAAATCAAACCAAGTAATTACCAACGTTTGTTTGCCCGTTTTCGAAGGCTAAATATGACTCTGCTTCTTGTTTTGCACCGCAAACCCCCCTTCATTAATCCTCCTTGATAGATGATGGCCGCAAGCTTTCCAACACGAGTGGCTCTACAGCCACCAACTCGGGACCTAACTTGGGTCGTGACAAGTGTAATATATATTTTCTTTCATGTATTTTTAAAATACTCTTAAATATTTTTAAAAAAATTCACAACATAAGAAAATACTTATTTAATTACTAAATAAAAAAATAAAAATAAAAAAACCAAAAAAGAGTATAGGGAGAATTAATGGTCGGGACCCATTATCGGAACCCAAGCATTTCTCTTCCAACACCCTAACTACTTGATAACATCTAAAAATTGAGAGATCCTACGTATTTTAAGTAATTTTTTTTTTTTAACAAAGCATATTTTAAGTGATTTTTTTATATTTAAAATAGGCTTCCTATTTAATTGTTTAATATAAAATACTATTATATTTGGTTCCAGTCGCTCTTTTTCTCTCTGAAAAAGGAGTGGGAAGCGTGGGAGGAAAAGTAAGGTAGTTATAACGGAAAAAAGAATCTGAAGGTGGTCCAGACTAATACGAGAAGCTTCTTTGGTAGCAGAGTATGGTTGTGGTGCGGAGGAGTACTGGAAGACACGACGGAAAGGGGTAGGTTATTCTCTGAAAGGCAGTGAAGGAGACGAAAGGGATGGAAGACTTGGAGGAAAAATGGAAGGACCTGAAGCTAAGAGACGAGGAAAAAATGGTGATAGAGATTGATGAAGAGGTACCGAGTGATTTGTTGATAAAAGAACAGAGGACTCTACTCGAGAAATTCTGCTCAAATCGGTTGATTAGCAAGGAGGTGGTGGAAAACACATTGGCCAAAGTCTGGAGAATCAGCAAGCAAGCTCAGTTCACTGAGGTGAGTCCCAATATCTTTGCTATTGTGTTAGACAATATTGCTAATAAACAGAAGGTTTGGTCAGGCCGACCATGGCTGTTTGATAATCAGTTATTAGTATTAAAGGAATTTGATGGTTTTACGCCATTAAAACAAGTGAACTTCAACTCTGAAAGTTTTTGGGTAAGGTTTCATAACTTGCCGCTGTCTTGTATGATGGAAGTACGTGGAGAACAGATTGGAAGCACAGTGGGTAGAGTGGAAAGAGTGGATGTGCAGGAAGATGGTAGTGGTTGGGGGAAGTTCTTGAGGGTTCAGATTCACATAGATCTTAACCAACCCCTAACAAGAGGGAGAACTCTGATGGTTAAAGGCAAAGACATATGGATTCCCTTTAGCTATGAAAAAATGCCTAGAATATGCTTCTTGTGTGGTTGTATAAAGCATGGGCAAGATGAGTGTAAAGAAGGGGGAAGTCAGGCTGGGGGTGATAATCAGTATGGCCAGTGGTTGAGGGCTACGCAGGTTTACAGAAATAACTTCTTTATGAATGTACCAAAGAGAAGTGAAGAGGGGAATAAGTGGTGGAAGGAGAAGGAGTACAGGCATCAAGGTGAAGGAAGTAGGGGAAGTAACAAAGAAGAGGGATGTAGGGATGGGGAAGGAAGTATTGAAGGAATGGGGAATAATGGGAAGGAACAGGAGAGTGTGACTAAGGGGAGTGAAAAAACAAAGGAGGGGGAGGATGGGGTAGATTTAGACATGGGCAGTGATGTTGAGGGGGGAAATGAAAAGGAAACAATAGCTATTGATTTGAATGACAAAGAAGAAAAGATGGAGAATGGGTTACAGGAAGTTGAAGTTCAGCTAGAGATTATGGGGAAGAAGATGGATAGTGAACTGTGGAATAAGGAAGAGGGTGAAAGGGTAAAGAGAAGCAAGAAAGGAAAAATAGGTGTATGGAAGAGGAGGGCCCGAGAAAAACACAAAACAGAAAGACCACTTATAAAGGAAAAAACAAAAAAAAAAAAAGAGAGGAGTGGGAGAGGAAAAAGGTGGGGGTGCTAATAACAAAGGGAAGTGGAGTGGCATAATTGAAGTTCCTATTGTAATGGCGGAGGCTGAGATTCAGCCCCGCCAACCATTATGGTTGGAACTGCTGAGGATTGAGGAATCCTTGGACAGTTCAAGATCTCTGCTCTATGACAGAGAGAAATAAGCCCAACTTAGTTTTCATCATGGAAACTAAGCTTAGATATATGAAAAGTGAAAGCATAAAGAGAAGGATAGGCAGTGAAGGGTGTTTTACAGTTGAGGCAGTGGGAAAAGGGGGTGGTTTAATTCTGTTATGGGACTCAAGTCTGAATCTGGAAATTGTAAACTACTCACAAGGGCACATTAGTGCTTGGGTGATGGAGGAGGCGGCGAGTAAATGGCTACTTATATGCTTCTATGGGGCACCTGAAACTACAAAAAGAAAAGATACATGGTCAATGCTTAAAAGTTTGAAACCAAAGGGTGATGAGGGGTGGATGATAGTAGGGGACTTTAATGAAATATTGACAGAAGATGAGAAGTGGGGAGGGAAGGCTAGGCCCGAGAGCCAAATGGAGCTGTTTAGAGAAGTGATGAGCGAGAGTGATTTGCAGGATTTGGGATGGAGGGGAGAAAAGTTCACGAGGAGTAATTCACATACTGATTCAACCTTTACAAAAGAAAGATTGGATAGAGCTGTGGCAAACTCCAAATGGATGGAAATGTACAATGAGGCCTGGGTGGATGTGTTGGTGGCCAGAACCTCGGATCATAAGCCACTACTAGTCCACTTGATTAAACAAGATAAAAGGGGAGACACTCAAGGTAGGCAGAAGGCAAAAAACTTTAAATATGAGGCAAGTTGGGCTTTAGAGGATGAATGTGAGATGGTGTTAAGAAGAGCATGGGGTAATAATGGATCACTGAATCAAAATGTCATAGGCTTGCTGAATAATAGTAAAAGGGCCTTCCAGGTCTGGAGCAAGATGAAGAAACAGAGGAATGGGAAAGAAGTGGAAGAAAAAACAAAGCTTTTACAGAGACTACAAGCTGAGGAAAGCAGTGAAAATGTGGAGGAGATCAGGAAACTAACTACAGAACTGCATGCCTTGCTAGAAAAAGAGGATCTCTGGTGGAAACAAAGGGCAAAAACAAACTGGTACAAGCATGGAGATAGAAATACAAAGTATTTCCATGCTTGTGCAAATCAAAGGAGGAAAAGAAACTTTATTAACGAAGTGGAAGATGATAACAACAATATGGCTTGTGGATACATTCAGGTGGAAGAAGCTTTCAGGAAGTATTTTGGCAATGTTTTTCAGTCTACACAGCCAAGCAAGGCTGAAATTGAAGCTTGCCTGGTGGGTATGGACAGAAGAGTTACTGAGGGGATGAATGAGAGGTTGACAAGAAGGTTCACAGTAGTAGAAGTGGAGAAAGCAGTGAAACAGATGGCACCTTTGAAAGCACCAGGCCCAGATGGGTTTGGACTGTGCTTTTATTGGGCCTGGTGCTTTTATCAAAACCACTGGGGTATAGTATCAAAAGAAGTTATCAAAGCAGCCTTGGCAATCATGAATGGTAGCCCTTTGGACCCTAACCTCAACTATACCTATCTTGCTTTGATCCCCAAGACAAAATCCCCTAGAAAAGTGCAGAGTACAGACCTATCAGTCTGTGCAATGTCTTGTACAAGATAGTTTCTAAAACCATCATAAACAGGTTCAAAGGTGCCCTAGCTGAGATAATTTCTCCAAAACAAAGTGCCTTTCTGCCGGGTAGACTGATTAATGACAATATTATGGTGGCCTACGAACTTCTACACTCAATGAGAAATAGAAAGAAGGAGAAAGTGGGAAGCATGGCTATGAAGCTAGACATGTCAAAGGCTTATGATCGAGTTGAATGGCAGTTTTTGGAGGCTGTGTTGTTTAAGCTTGGGTTCTGCACTCAATGGGTGGATTTAGTGATGAAGTGTGTTAAAACAGCTTCATATTCTGTGCTAATCAATGGTACTCCTGGTAAAAAATTTTGGCCTTCAAGAGGGTTGAGACAAGGGGATCCTTTGTCACCCTATCTGTTCATTGTTTGTGCTGAGGGATTAAGTAGTCTATTGGATTATTATGAGAAGAGGCAAATGATAAAAAGGGTGCAAGTGGCTCGAGGAGGGACAAGCATCAATCATCTGCTTTTTGCAGATGATTGCATCTTATTTGGCAGGACAAAAATTGAAGAATGGAGGAGAATTCAAAGGGCTCTGCAAGTATATGAAAAGGCATCAGGGCAATTTCTTAATAAAGAAAAAACTGCAGTTTTTTTCAGCAAAAACTCTCATCCTGTTGACAAACAAGCTATAAAGGAAGCTGGCCAGAATTTAGTGTGTGGCATATATGAAAAATACTTAGGCCTTCCTGCTATTGTAGGAAGGTCCAAGTTTAACACTTTCAGAAGTTTAAAGGAAAGGATTTGGCAGAAAATAGTTAGCTGGAAAAATAAGTTTCTATCCCAAGTTGGGAAAGAGGTCCTTATTAAAGCTGTCCTGCAATCCATCCCAACTTACACCATGGGGGGTTTTTAAACTCCCGAGTAGACTGTGCAAGGATATTAATGGGATGTTTTCTAAGTTCTGGTGGGGAAAATAGCAGGAGGAAAGAGGAATGATATGGAGGAACTGGGAAAGGCTGAGTGTGCAGAAAGGAAGAGGGGGTATGGGCTTTAGGGACTTGGAAAGCTTTAACACAGCTCTCCTTGCTAAACAAGAATGGAGGATTCTAAAGTATCCCCTTAACCTGGCAACAGTAATTTTCAGAGAGAAATATTTCAGAAAAGAGAGTTTTATGGAGGCAAAGTTGGGATCACAACCATCCCTAATATGGAGAAGCATATGGTCAGCCAGAAACCTTTTGAAAGAAGGATTGAGATGGAGAGTAGGGGATGGGAAGGAGATTAAAATATGGGGATCAAAGTGGGTGCCAAGTCCTATCTCTTATGCTGTTCAATCCCCAGTGAAGTTATTGAAAGAAGATGCTAAAGTTGAGGAGCTGATTAATGTGCAGAAAGGTGAATGGGATGAAGCCAAGATTCGAGCAATTTTTGTACCAGAGGAAGCTGAAAAAATACTTAGTGTACCTTTGAGCAGTAGAGGAACAAAGGATAAGCTGATTTGGGGTCCATCTAAAAAAGGAATTTTCTCAATTAGAAGTGCTTATTTCTTACTTCTGGAACTAAGGGAAAGGAATCAAGGAGAATGTTCAGTAGAAGAGAGGAATGATGATAGGTGGAACAAAATTTGGGAGCTGAAGGTACCAGGGGTGACAAAACTATTCATATGGAGAGCTGCAAATAATTTGCTACCCACAAAAGAAAATCTGTATAAGAGGAAGGTTATTGAAGAAAAAAGCTGTCTTATGTGTGAGGTAGAAGAAGAAACAATTATGCATGTGTTATGGGAGTGCCCAGCAGCAAACAACCTGTGGGGAAATGATGAAAGTTGTGTTAAAAAGTGGGCCAGATCTGAGTCGAATTTTATGTCTCTTTGGGAGAAACTCATGGACAGACTACATAAGAACCAGTTGGAGGAGATGACAGTTTTATTGAGAAAAGTGTGGCTGAGGAGAAATGACTGGATTTTTGAAAAGAGAATGGCTTGTCCAAAGAATTCATTTAGTGCTACAAAAGCAGCTCTACATGAATTTCGTGACTCACAAGTGACTTTAACTTAAAGAGGTGTAGTGCAGAAAACAAACACAGCAATGGTAAGATGGGAGAGACCAGAAAGGGGATATGTAAAGGTTAATTAGGATGCATCTATGGATCTGAAGGGGAAGAGAATGGGAATAGGGATTATGATAAGGGATGAACAAGGTGAGGCTATGGTAACAGTGTGTGATCAAAAGCCTAATGTGATCGAAGTAGCAGTAGCAGAAAGCATAGCACTGAGAAAAGCAGTAGAGATATGTGCAGATATCTTAACATACAAAGGGCCATTTTTGAAGGGGATGCAAAGATAGTGATTCTTGCTGTGAATGGAGATGAGGATGCTTGTTTCACTTTTAGTCCTATAGTGGAAGACATTAGATTTTATTTCAGTAACAGACCAAATTGGTCTATACAGTTTATACCTAGAGCCAAGAATACGGTAGCACATAGTTTAGCAAAAAAAGCTATAGTTATGGAGAAAGAAAGAGTATGGATTGAGGAGATCCCAGACTTTATTGTGAGAGTTTTAAATAGTGACAAAGATGTAATTCAGAAAGTTTAATGAAAGGTTACAGAGGTTCATTTAAAAAAAATAAATATAAAATACTATTAAAATTGTGATATATCAATTGATGCGATTTGAGATGACAATTTAAACCGAAAAACAAGAAATCCAAAAATTAACATAATGAAACTTTTCCGATCTAAGTTCCCGGCCAACAATATATTTACTCCTACTTAATTTGTAGATCAAGATGATACCACTTCTAAATTTCTAATTCAAATACTTAATTGAAATTTCAAATAAATAAAACAACATTAACAAACAGTACTTGAATTTTAACCAGCTAGCTCATGCATTGTTCTGTTCTTTATTCATAGTTACTGAGACATAATATCCATGCGGTGTACAATGTAATGCAATAATTCTGATCAAGTGCCTGCTAGAGGATTGATCATGAGCTTTAAAGGGGTGGGAGGCCTTTTGTAGAGACAGGTTTAGGACAACTTTTTTCACAGGTTGGTTGATCGGTCCAGCAGCTTTGTTCGAACATGCAGCACCAACAGGTCTTGTCATCCGTACACTCTGATCTGCGGCAGATTGGAATATTTAATTTGCTTCCTTTAATCGCGTCATGATCTCTTGCATGAACTGCATCAGCAACATCAATTTTCCCAGCACTATTGTTTTGAGTATCATTGGTTTGGTTTCCCGTTGCTGTTTAATTCGAGCAGATTAATGGCCGGCCAACATGTTCGAAACAATTCAATGACATAAATAAAAAGTAATTAAATAAGTTGTGATTTGATAAAATATTTAAAATATCTATATATGTATATGTGTGTGTGTGTGTGCAGAACAACGTGATAAACTTTGTCTTGAAAGTTCAGAAGGATAGACGTCCACACCTTCATGAAGAGCAAAGAGGGCAGCAAACACCAACGAAAGCATAGCCAAACGAAAAACAATGGCTTTTGTGGCCATGATTCTTGAATATTCAAGGAATTCAGGTGGTAAGTAATTATCGTATTCGATGTTCATGAGAATCAGGAAGTCATTTCATATATATATATATATATATATATATATATATATATATATATCTATCTATCTATTACTTTATATATATTTTAACATCTGAGATGGCATCCAACCGTATTAATTGGAAAAAAATTTGCCCCACATCATATACCGCTTTACACGATACAACATTCCCAACCGGTACCGATTTATTCCCATAATTTGATAGAAATTTTAAGAATTTATTTAAAATCATGTCTATATCCGGATTTTCATTTTGGAAAAAGTATTTATGAAATGTATAGTGATTCTCCATATTTGAAGAACTATTATACATTTTCATATTATTTTTTATTAATATTTTATTCTAATTATCTACACTTTCTATTATATTTATCTACTTCTAATCATCTACACTTTCTATTATACTCATATTTATTATAGTTTTAAATAATAATTTTAAAAATAATTTAAATAATTACGAAAATATAAAAAAATTAATTATAAAAATATTATCATACCTACAAAAAATAATTTAAATTTTTGTTTAAAATATTCACTAGAGTAATAATTTAAAAAATAAGAAAAAATATTAAGTAGTTAAATTTGTAAATAGAAGTGAAAGAAAAAAAGTAATATATAATAGAAAAATATTATTTTAATAAAATAGAAAAATAATAGAAAATGAGATGTAGAAAATTTTTAAAAGATAAATAAAATTTAAAGAAAAATTTTAAAAAATATATTTTTAATTAAATTATAAGAAATTTTATAAAAAATGAGAAGCTCTTGGCCAGCTCATTGGTTCCAACCACCCCCCAGGCGAGCGCGCGCTTCACACGTTGCTCTTTCTTCATTTTTATGTCGTCCTTTTTCGTTTCTCTCTCCTTTCTTCATTTATTCTTTCAGAAAAAATTTTCCTTTCTTTCTTCATTTGAAAAAAATCATCTTTTTCGTTTCTCTCTTTTTTCCGTTTCGATTAGTTCTTTCTTTCTTCATTTGAAAAAAAATCTTCTTTTTCATTTCTCTCTTTTTTCCGTTTCGATGAGTTGGTAAAGTCGACGGATTTTTCTCTTACTATAAATTTCATTGTTGTCGGTATTAACATGTAGAATGAGACTCTATCTTTATTCTCGTCCGATTAATTAGTTCTTCAAAAGATCCATCAGATTATAATGGAATAAATGATTTGATTAATTAATATTCGATTCTTTCTTCAATTTGGATCGATTCACAACAACTCTTTCAGTTTTTTTATAAATAAAAAATATAAAAAAAAAAATAAAGATTCAAGTCGTCATTAATTAATTAATTATTTAAGATAATATGTCAGTACGTATACGTATGTATATAGGTTTATCCTTCATACTTTCTGTAGTTTTGATGGAAGGATTACTTTAATAACGGAACAACTCGATGAATTTAGTAGATCTTTCTATCTACACGCCATTTCTGATCTTGAGGGCTTCTCTGTTTCTTTCTCGGTATGGGCGACCAGGGTGACGACGGTGACGGTGATCGCACGAGAACCACCTGCGGGTAGGAACAACGTTTGCACCTCTGTTTTGCTACCCAAAAATAGAGCACATTTGTGCTCTCAGCCAGTGCATGGCAGACGCCGTGTGACATCGCCGAGAACCGCGACACCATGGGTAAGAGTTTAGGCGGGAACAGGGGAATAGAACCTTCAGATTTCTTGCGACGAGTTGATTCTCATGGCTTCTATGACTAGTTTGAACCAAAACGAGTCCTACGATGATGGTTCATCATCTTAGTTCCAGAAAACAGTATGCTTTCTCATGGGTAAGAGTTTAGGCGGGAACAGGGGAATAGAACCTTCAGATTTCTTGCGACGAGTTGATTCTCATGGCTTCTATGACTAGTTTGAACCAAAACGAGTCCTACGATGATGGTTCATCATCTTACTTCCAGAAAACAGTATGCTTGCACGATTGGTGGTCAATCAAAGCTGAAGAGGACTTTGAAGGGAAACCACTAGCCGTCGCGGGCTTCACATCGCGAGAGCAACAAGCAGTGCGTGTGTTTTCATCTACACCAGTAGTCAAAAGATACGATTTGTTTACCCTGGAGACAGCTGATGGGATTTGTGTATTTATTAAAGGATTCATTGACAAGCTGCGGACTAGCGACAATGGGTTTCTTTCCGAGGTAGCGTGATTCATTCTGTTCTGCTCCTTCCTTGCAAGGTATAGTTTGGAGAGTCGTTACTGCTGCATTAACTGGGTGTGAATGAGCAGCTCGAGCGCGCCCCCTGAAACGACGTCATCCAACCGGTTAACTGAGTGGGCACCAAGTGATGGTAAAATAACCGACTGAAAAACTACGACCAAATTTCAATTTCTTTCGCAAATGTATTTGAGATGGTGCCAAGCAAAACGGAACCCACGGGGAACCAGATACAATTTGCAAAATTAGTTATTTTTCTTTCACTCTCTCTCTCTCTCTCTCTCTCTAAATTAGTTACGTACAACCATATCTTAAGAACAAGAATCCTCCAATCCAAGCAAAGGCGTCAATTTCGTTTCTCGAATTGTTCCGCATCTGGTAAGAAAAAGCAATTGATGTATTATTTGTTGATTTCTATTTGTGTCTGATTTACAGCGATACCACTTTTAAAAGTTGCTTTGTGGGTCTTAAAACTGGCGCCATATAATGAATTTATTGGCTGTACCATGGAAAGTTAATGGCGGAAAATGTGCCAACTTAGATATCTCTTGGCTGTTATTATTCATGGTTTTGTATGAATATCTCCAAATGTTGGTTTGGGGTTTTTTATTGTTAATTATATGTTGGTCCGTTAATATGGGGGTGGCTCTATAAAAAACTCGGTTTCTTTCTTCATTTTAATTTGTAATAGCATAGTTTTAATTGATGACTAGCAGTTAGACTATATATACCATAAACACACAAAACTACGACATGCCTCATAGTTTTTACTCTTCTGATACAAGTCAGATTTGTTTTATTTCTTTATGGCTAAATTACGTTCCAACCCTTTTTTTTTCAAAAGTGAATACTTTATTCTTTTGAAGACCTTATTATTTATTGCTCTTGAATTCAAAATCATGACAAAAAGTGATTGCTTACAAGATTTGGGCTTGATTTCACTTGAATTTGTTTTGGTTCGGATTACTGTAGTAAATTACAAATTAAGGATTTGATTTAAGCATTCTACTACTTATTTTAATAGATTTAGATAAAATATAACTATTCACTAAGTTATAATTCGAAAATAAGATATATTAAGAATATTTAAATAATATTATTATTAGTTCTATATAAAAAACTTGAAATTTTTGAACTATTTTCTACAATATACTCAGTTAGTGACACGTTTGTATAGAAATTTAGTGACATAAAGATCATGTTTAAATATTTATTTTTTGGGATCTCGAGCTAAGTTGGGTTCTTTGTGAATCGAGTGTGAGATTATAGATATCAGACTTTAGAAAGTTCTTATAGCTATCCATTTTAGGTCAATAGTTTATAGTTTTATTCGCTTCTCTTGACGCTTCTGATTTGAAACATGGGTAGAATACATTTCATGGTGATCATTATCATCATGTATTTATTTGTGAGTTGAATAATTTGCATATATTATGTTAAACTAATCGTCACATCTTCTATTTATACACTATAATTCTTAGATATGCATTTGAATCTTAAGATATATCTATTATATGTATTCTTCTCAAGATATGGGATTGCAAAAAAACAAATCCAATCTAGAAGACATTGGGAAAACTTTAAAGAGATAGATTCTTAGTTTATCAACAACGGTTGCACTATACAATTATCACCGATCCCTTCAATGTCCCAATGATAAACCACTGAAAGTTACTGTGGGTGGAATCCACTATATTGGAAGTGTGAAAAGTTTAATAAAGAATTTCAAACATGAAGAAAGATACCGGAGAAAGTATTTTAAGAGACAAAATTGTTCATGCTATTCAATCTCAAAGGAACATTCGGATGAAGGTAGTAATGACATAGACAACCAAAACACCCATCTACCAAGGATCGAAGAAGTTGGTCATACCAATAAAGGTGGTCAAAATGGTGGCATCTACACAAAACATTACGTTGACTATGATGGGTGCGATACTAAATGACGTTTTGTTTTTCTAATGCCTTTAAATAGCCATCAAAGTGGTATTGCATTTACATCATCATAGGAATCCAATGCACATAACTGGGATGATTGCGTATCAGATAATGGTTCATAGAAGCACGGTTTTTATAATGAATGATGTTGTAGCAAATGAATCAAGGAATCCTCAATATGGCACCACACCCCACTCTACACAATTTAATTCGTGCATCAAGGCCAAAGCCAGAATGCGTGTTATACCACCTACTCAGCATTTTGACTTTGACATACCCATTGATGATAGTCCAATTTCAAAAATAAAAGCATGGTTGACCCTGGTCCAAGCTACCGATCCAGGTTAGTGAGCAATACATACACAAGATGATTTTCCCATGCTCAATATAAAGTCTGAAGGCATTTGATATTGGATTAGTAGGGATAATTTTGAGGCTTCGTCAAAAGTGAAAACCGAGAAACTGGCGAAACATTGAACCGAGGAATAGGCAGATCATCAATATACAATGACATGAAAACAAAGAAATAGAGGCGTACAATGTATGTACCAGCCTGGTTGATGTCAAACTTATATGAAGCCGGGTGTTTGAAAATTCTTGCCGTTTGATAGAGAGGTGAACTGCTTGCTAATGAGTTGCTGTTTTTGACAGTTTCTCCCTTTCTGACTAAGAAATCTTGGTCGCCAACGAAGTCTCGAGTATTGTTGACTTTGGTGTTGGATTGTGCTCCACAGTTGATGAAGTAATTATTAGGAGGAGAGTAAGCTGAAGAGACAAGCAGAAGTGAGGTGATATGGAGAGGTAAGAGAAGACAGAGTCCGATAAGAAGCTTATGGGTGGGAAGAACTTCCATGGATTTTCTGATAAGGATTGCTTCTTTTTTAATGGTTATGGGTATCTGAGAATGGAATAAAGGTGGTGACGATCATGAAATTCAGAGACATGCATGTATCGCAGAGGAAATCTTAAAGAAAGACTATGACTCGGACACTAATTATTCCACCTATTTCATAAAGAAAGACAATGTTAGTAGAAAAAATAAAAGCAGAAAAAGAGGTGGGAAACAGAGGAGCCCCACAAGAGAGTAAAGAAAGGGTTAAAAGCGATATTGGTGCTATAGCATCTGGGGAAAACAATACTTGATACCTAATCTAGAAAATTAAAAGAGCTATACATTCTATTCATGAGTAATAATTGAACCGAGCCATGGGCGGGTACTAAGTGGTTAGCTGAACGAGTGATGGTGGCAAATTGGGACGTCGCATGTCTAGAGAGATTAGATTTGTCTGACAATTAGAGGCTGATTCCCTGTAAATAGGCCTGCAACCCGACCCATAATAACCGGTTCTGTTCCCAACCCGACCCGAACAACACAGTCCAAGGAAACAAGTTGAAACGATCAGACCCGAATAAAATAAAACCGGGTCGAACCCGTAAACCCGACCTTTTGTTAGAAGCCATGGAAGAGATGTAAAGGAGACAACAAATCCTTATGCTAATCGTACGAGTCTATCATTTCAATATCACTCTGTTCTTGCATTAATTTAGCCTATCAATCGAGTGAGTGCATGAGTATTTTCTGGGTAGGAGCCAAACACCTTTACCAACGAAAAAAAATATCTACCCTTTCTGCTTCTGGGCATCGACAAAGTCAACAAGGCAAAATCGCTTTCTTGATTATTTCTTGTGACGACTGTGCCAAACTACCCTATGCCACTCGACGAAGGCAAAAAAAGAAGAAGATAGATCGAATACGACGGTTTTTTAGGCATCTTAATCTCTCTCACTCTCTTTTATCGATTGATCTGGATTAAAATCACATGGAACAGGCTTCGAAAGACAAACCAGTTCCCCACTTCTCCTCGAGTCTGTAGATCAGTCTTCTTTATCAACTCGATGCAGTCGGCGATAACATTGCCTCTGATCTTGGGGATGCAAAGGTTTGCTCTTTGATTTTCTGTAGATGAGGTGGAATCGGATCTATTTGGCACAACACAAATGGGTATTTGCACAACATGCCAATGGGTTGCGACGGTCAATGTGAGAGAGAGAGAGAGAGAGAGAGCTAGGGTTTTGCTGGAGAAAGTGAGAAAGTGGAAGCCAGCGGCCCAGCGCGTTTATTGGGTTTTGTCCGATAGAAAGCGGGTCGAACCCGCATCTAATTTCAACCCGAAATATGTCGAGTGGGTTGTGCTGGTTTAGCGGACGGACCGGGCCCAACACTTTTTTTGCACAGGCCTACCTGTAAATTTGATTGTCAAAAGTTTCAAATGGCAGCCAGAAGTCCTACTGTCCATCCTATATATATAATTATATAATCATTAGAGTGATCTAGTGGTAATTTCTCCTCCTTTAGAAAATGGAACCTTCAAGGTTGTGCCCAACACAATACGGGAAACATTTGTTAGTTAGAGGTCATGGGGGCTATTCTTAGAATAAAATTTAAATAAATAAATAAATAAATATATCCAAAGTGATTGAAAATTAACTTTTATCAAGCTAGGTTTGATTTTAACGGTTGTTGCGGTATATGAAATGAACATGCTCGATCTCTAATTTCCCCGTAAGTCAATAATCGACTTCTAATGGAGGGCCAATGCTGAAATATTGGCCGGGTTCTAGCTTTATGAAAAAGTCATATGAAAAAAAAGAAGAAAAGAAAAAGTAAGATGAGCATTCCAGTCCACCGAAAAAGAAAAAAAAAAAGAAAAAAAAAAGAAAAAGAAAAAAAGGAAGATCAGATGAGCCCATGACGTGGAAGAGAGATATTCTTCATATAAGTTTTATTTTTTAGCACATATATGATAATCATAAGAGAAACACAAAATTTTACAAAAGTAAATTTGGTTTGACGTGATACAACAGATTGTATAATTACTTTTATAATAAAATAGATTTAATATATTTTATAAAGTCATATCAGTTTGTAGATTTACTTTTGTAGAATCTATTTGTGACTAAGGCATCTAATCTCTAATCTTAATCATTTCCGGATCCCTAGTGTCTTATAAAAATATGAAAATAACACACATATAGCTCTTTTCAAAATTAACTCTATTATACAACTTATAAAACTTACAAAAATAAGTTATAAAAATGAGATACATTTTTATAAAAAAAACTTATAAAAAGAGTATTGTTTTACAAAAATAGTATTTTAAATGAGAGACATTTTTATAAAACAACTTGTTAAAATAGTATTGTTTAACAAAAATATGCTGCCTTTAAAACATAGTTGTATATAGAGTTATAAAAAACTTATTGTATGTGTATTATTACTCATAAAAATAAGAAAAATGCTACTATGTTGTCCCAATTATTTCATTAATTTTGCATCATTGATGTAGCACCACCATGTAGTACCATGTGTTTTATTATATATATATATATATATATATATATTTATATATATAAACACAAGCATAAAATGGATAGATGAAATCTAGGATTTCAGTCTTTTTCTTTTTGTGTTTTCGGACATCATATTGTTTTATATCTATGTTTTTTTAATTTTTTTAATAAACCACTTGCAAGCGGTGGTATTATATCAATGAAACAAAGTGAGCAGAATAATTGGAATGAAACTTACTCAAGTGAAGGGTCTTGTTGGCTAGTTCTCTATTTTTGCATTTTTATTTCTTATTTTTATCAAATTTTCAATTGGAGTTTGTCCAGTTTTATTACAATTCAATTAGACTAACTTTTGAAATTGAAAAGGCCAACAAAAAGAAAAATGTTCACATTAAATAGTGGTATCGATACAAAATTTAAGCACAAAGCTGCAAACTAAAGCGTATTACAAATTTCATGGCGATAAGAATTTAAGTCATGCGAGGAACACTGCATTTGATAACTATTAATAAAAGTCTAGTTTATTAAATTCCTGAATTTTTTAAAACAATAATTAAATATTGCTATGAATTCGGGTGCTAAAGCAAACTAGACAGTACTTACCCAAACCAGTCATGGTTAGACATCACTAACCTCTATATCAGAACTATCATTCCCTCCAATGGGTGCATCATCATCTTCATGAACATGAATGTTCAAAACAACTGGAAGCTGTAACTCCAATGAAGTTATGGTAGTTGTCGTGCTGTCCTCAAATGGCTCTCTAGGCATCCCAGTTTGTTGAATCTGCAATGCATAATTTAGGTAATACAACACATCCTGCATAGTCGGCCTCTCAATACTAAATGTCTTCAAACACTTTTTATGTAGTAACACCAAATATTCTCAATGAACTAGGCTTAATGTTACCAACAAGAACTGGATTGATAATCTTCTCGAGTTGGCCTTTCTTTTGCCACAGCATCTCCCATTCTGCTAAGTTCACCTCATCCAACTGAGATGATTGTATGATAGCTGGTCTAGCACAAAGAACTTCAAGAAGTACAACTCCAAATGAGTATACATTAGATATCTCTGTCAACTATACGATTGTAAGATATTCTAATTCAAGATAACCAAAGCTACCCTTTACACCCATGGTGAAGTTTTCTGGATTGGGAAGGCCAGATTTCGAAAGGCCAAAGTCGGCAACTTTAACCACATAATGTTCATCGAGCAAAATGTTTGTTAACTTCACGTCACGATGAATGACTCCTCCAGTGCGACTAGTGTGTAGATAGTTTAGGCCCTTTGCTACACCGATGCAGATTTCTAGTCTTTACTCCCAAGATAATTCACGAAAGTCGAAGATGGCTCGTAGGGCATGAAGTAGATTTTAAATTCACCTTTTGGGATGGTGAGCAAGAATTACTCAATCTTTTGAGAACTAGTAATGTTTTGGAAGCTATAGTTTGTCAAAAGTGAAAGCCCAGAAATAGAAACATTGAATCGAGCATCAGATAGATCGAATGTGACAAGAAAACAATGAAATGGAGGTTTACAATGTATATGCCATCCTGGTTGATGTCAAACCTATATAAAGACGGGTGTTTGAAAATTATTGCCGTTTGATAGAGAGGTGAACTTTTTTTTTTTAAGCCGAAAGTCATATGTCCAATTGTGATCCCGTCCCAATTTTATTAATAAACCTTCACTTGTGGTAGAGGAAAACCGTAGTTACAACCGGAGGCTTGGGGATACAAATATAAAATAAGACCATAACCAGACCTAAAAAAAAACTAAAGATACTCAACAACAAGACCAAACCAATAAGAAAAACAAGACCGAAACACAAAGAAGTAACCTGCAAGAAAACAAACCTGCACGAACATAAAGTCAATAAGAACT
The DNA here is from genome assembly GCF_018687715.1 of Carya illinoinensis. Taxonomy (NCBI): domain Eukaryota; kingdom Viridiplantae; phylum Streptophyta; class Magnoliopsida; order Fagales; family Juglandaceae; genus Carya; species Carya illinoinensis. The sequence continues at coordinate 4,164,908 of NC_056752.1, forward strand.
TAAACCAAGGCAAGAAAAACATACCTGGAGAGAAGCCCCCTAACAAACTCGATGAACTTTTCGAATATAGGGAAGACCCCCTCTGTCAAGCCTAATGTTACCTCTAATGGAAGCTGGCAACTCGGATAACGAAGTCTAGGAACCAGTTTTACCTTTAGCACCCATTTTAGCAAAGCCATCAGCAACCGAATTACTTTCTCTATAGTAGTGAACAAAAGAAACATGCCGATCAGCTAGCCCAATAATCTTCCATATACCACAAGCCACATATCTGAGTTCTCAACCAGTTAAGCACTAACATGGAATCCAATTCAATCTCCACCAATAAAAGCCCCAACTGATCAATTTTTTGAAGCCCATGAAGTAAACCCATCACCTCTGCAAAGTTGTTAGAATTATGACCAGTTGCTGAGGCAAACCCGTGAACCAAGTCCTCTTTATAATCTCTAATAATTCCACCCGCACCCGATGGACCGGGATTACCAAGAGAACAATCATCCACATTCAGCTTAACCCAACCTGGGTTAGGACTCTTCCAAATCACCGGAATGACAATCTCCTTCCTCGGGGAATTTAAAGGCAATGTGAAACAATTTAAAATAGCTTCATCACGTTGAGTGATCCCATTTACATCCTTAAGTTTTAAAGCTATCCAAGACACCCAATATTTGATGGAACACCAAACCTGATGAACTGATTCCCTCAAGTCTTTCATCCTAGCCTTGCATCAATGCCCCTATAGCCGCTAAGTAATAATAGCCGGGAGAAGACCAAATAATTGACCAGGACGATTAGAATTACTTGCCTGCCTATGCTAGCAATCCACCCTCTGTCTGCAAGAGCTACCTTCCATCAATGCTCGCCTATTTTTGACAGTTTCCCCCTTTGCGACTAAGAAACCTCGGTCGCCAACGAAGACTCAAGTGTCGATGTTGGTGTTGGAGTGTGCTTCATAGTTGATGAAGTAATTGTTAGGAGGAGAGTAAGCTGAAGAGGAAAGCAGAAGTGAGGTGATATGGAGAGAAAGAGAAAATAGAGTTGGAAAATAAGCTTATGGGAAGGAAGGACTTCAATGGATTTTTTGGTAAGGATTGCTACTTTTTCAGTGATTATGGGTATCTAATAATGGAATAAAAGTGGTGACAATCATGAAATTCAGGGATATGCATGTATCGTAGAGGAAATCTTAAAAAGACTATGACTTGGACATTAATTATTCCACCTATTTCATAAAGAAAGGCAGTGTCAGTAGAAAAAATAAAAGAAGAGAAAGATGTGGGTAATAGAGGAGCCCCCACAAAAGAGTAAAGAATGGGTTAAAAGCGATATTGGTGCTATAGCATCTGGGGAAAACAATAATTGATACCTAATATAGAAACCTAAAAGAGCTGTACGTTCTATTCCTGAGTAATAATTGAATTGAGCCATGGGCGGGTACGAAGTGGTTAGCCGAACGAGTGATGGTGGCAAATTGGGTTCAAGGATTTAGCATAAAGAGATGCAGCCTCACTAACTATGAGGTCGATCAAATATATATACATGGACTCAAAAAGTATCTGTAATTATTTACATGAATTCCCTTTACAGGTAAAATCAACTATAATCTCTGTTTGAAATTCCTCGAGGCCCTTCCCATGTCATGGATCACTTCGTTTCACAGCCACTCTGGTACCATTTTTAAGAGTTCCTTTGTAGACTTTCCTGAATCCACCCTCACCAATCAATAGCTATGCATTGAAGTTCTTCGTTGCATAAAATATTGCAGAAAAAGGTACCCTTAAACTAAGGTTTAGACTTGGAGCAAGGGAAGCATTAGGACCTCTTTGAGTCAACCTGATGTTCAAACTAAACATTCCATATGAGGCACTCCCAAAATCTGATCATGCCTTGGTTTCCTGAATTTCAAACCCAATGCCACCAATATTACCGAAATGAAAAACGACCCACTACATGCAAGACCAATTATAGCATGGGAGAGTTTCTTTTTCCCTACTTCAATTCACCTAAGAGGAGTGAAAACCGAGTGAAAATTGACTTTTTCACTACCTCCAGAATCTCTAGCCCATTCGAAAAGGCATTATACACTCGAGGGCCCTCCACTAGGCTGATACTAGCATTCACAAATCCCAAACCATTGGAATTAACCACAAAGTCAATGTAAAATGGAACAACGTCTATCTTCTCAGTTATACTATAAGGATTGATCTCCTTACTGAAATTTCTATTGATATAGAGATTGATCCACAAGTCATTAGGTGTTGCACTTACTACGTCAGGGAAATGGACCCAAAGAAAGTTGTTAGATTTCTTATTGATAGGAAAACTTCAAGTTATCCTTGGAAAACTAGAGTTGTTGATACTCTTTGTAAATTGTCTGGCCATCTATTACACAAAAGCTGGGAAAATATACTTGGTTATTCTTTTGGGTTCATAATAAGGCAGTTCACCTTTGTACTGATCATATGTTTCACTTTCTGGACTCTACAAGTAATCATCATTTGGATCCCAATTACTCCATAATTCATTGAGCTCGGACGTAGAACCTTCAATGTCGATCCATGACCTTTATGCAGAACCTTGCTCAAACCACTGTAGTTACTCCTAGCTCCTTGAGAAGTGTAGAATTCTATGTGTTTGTAGAAATGCTTTGCCTGACCTTAACTGAGGTAGGCATTTGTATTTATAAACAACAAATCAGTTACAAGAAGATAAAGATAAGATACATTTAAGTTTGAATGATAGAACATTATTCTTATCTAATCTTTAGTGTCATTTGAATTTGAACTTTTGTTGTTACGATTTTAGGTTGCAGTGGCATAGGACTCTGATATGGGAATATGGTTGACAAGACCCCTCAAGTGAGACATTGGTTGAAGAATGTTGAGCTTGTCCCTTAAGATAGGAAACCATGAAAAAGACTGTTGTTTCATTAGGATATTAGCTAGTTGATCCTTCTTGTAAATGAATTTTCTTAGTGTTGCCTCCTAGGGTTTGTTGCATGGTGCACCCTGTCGCGCCACCGATTCTCTCGACGGGACAGCCTCCTGACGTTGTTGATCCAGAATATGGGATGTGGAAAATTTGATCAGGAGATGGGACCTGAGCAATTTTATGCAGATATGGTCGTGAATAGGCCTCAACCTTTGCCTAAGGTTGATCTTCCTTTTAGAGAGCCGCGATTCAATAAGGGTGAAATGTATTTCATGTTTTCCAAATCTAAAATTGTGAAATCTGCGGAGCTAGCCTTTTGGTTTTGTTGTAGCATTGAGGTTTTACGTTAGCGACCATTGTTGGACCACATTAGAGGCTTCATAAAAAATTGCTGGGGACTCCACTTGATGCCTCTCGTGGGACAATTAAAGAATCCACGGAATATTTTGGTAAGGATATCGAATAAGGAGGATTTCGTGAGTGTCATGTCTCGGGATAATGGGGAGATGGGGGGGGGGGGTGTTCCATATAGGGTTTTTCATTGGACTCCAGAGTTTAACAAAGAAGAAGATTCTCCATTTGTTCCTGTTTGGATTTCATTGTCGGGGCTTCCACCAAATTATTTTCATGTCTCTATTCTGAAAAGTATTGGAGGAGGTTTTGGGTAATTTTTGAAATGTGATATCGCTACGGCTTGTGCTACTAGACTTGAGGTGACACAAATTTATGTTGAAATGGACGTCTCAAAACCTTTGCAGCATCATTTCTGGTTGGGTCCTCTAGGGATTGAAGCAAGTCATTATCAAGAGGTAGTTTATGATTCGATTCAGGTGTTTTGCAACTAGTGTAAGAAGCAAGGTCATTTGAGCATAAGTGTGGCCATAAAGAAAAATCTGTTGAGAAAGGAAAATCAAAATTACCGCAGGAGGAGGGTGGTCGTGGGAACGTGAAAAAGGTTTGGAAGGTGATAGGAGAAAAGAAGCGAGAAGAAGGAGGGGAGGGTGCAAGTAGGGAGGAGGCTCAGTTTAATTACACCAAAAGAGAGGAAATTCTTGCTCAGTTTAATAGCAGGAAAAAGCAAGCTGAAAAAGGTTCTTTAGAGGTGCTTTATATATGTGTCTTCAAAGGGTGATCTTTTGACTAAAGATCAGTTTAACCCAGTTTAACCATGAGGTTGCTCCAGTAGAGTTGATGGAAAGAAGAGAGAATGTGGACCAGGGGGTTTCAAAACATTATGAGAAGGGTGTGAGGGAGCAAGTAGGTTCTTCTACTACACTGATGAATCAATTGTAAAATTGATTTGAGCAGTTGAAGAAAATAACAGGTAAGGATGATATCAAGGCGATCAATTATGGTTTTCAAACTTTAAGAAGTTCGTTGAAGATCATTGATGAAGCCTTGGAATATGCATTATGTCGAGTGTTAGATAGGGGGATTGATGAGAATGAGGGGAATATGGTGCTTGAACTAAGGGATGTGCATTCTTTATCTAAAAAAGAAGATGATGATGAGATTGAAGAACTGGCAGCAAAATGTTATGAATCGGATAGTGAATTTGATGTTCCAATCAAGCATCCTCGAGGTGTAAAAAAGAAAAAAACCACCCTTGTTTTGGAAAGGACAACATGTTCTAATAAACATTATTAATTTTGATGAATATTCTTACATGGAATATTAGAGGTATTTGTTTGTTGAAGGCTAGATTGCGACGTATTTTAAATAAAAACCAGCCATCGGTGGTAGCTTTATTAGAACCTTTTCTTTCAGTTAATAAATGTCATTACTGGGCAAGATGGTCACATCTTCTGAGTTTTTGTCATAATGTAGATGTTGGTGGTAAAATATGGCTTCTTTTGGTAGATGGGATTGATTTTTAGTTGATTTTGGCAATGGATCAAGCTTTATTATGATGGTTTTCCTATGGTAACGATCAAGTGTTTGCCACTTTTGTCTATGCAAGTTGTTTTCAACTGCAGTGTAGAACATTGTGGTGATATCTTTGTGATTTAGAGGTGGATGGATGTCTTTGGTTTCTTGGCGGTGACTTCAATATGATTCGCTTAGAAACTAAGAAAATTGGTGTTATTTTTTATCATCTCATGCTGTCCGCTATCCTAGAATTTAATAATTGTATTCAAGAGTGTGGTTTACTTGATTTATCGTCGAGTGGATATCAGTTTTCCTAGTGTAATGGGAGGCTAGGAGGTAGAAAAATTTGGACACGACTTGATAGAATATTGGTGCATGTAGAATTTATGTTGTGGTTTGCGGATGGAAGGATGGAATATTTATCAAGAACTTCTTCGGATCATTGTCCAATGGTATCTCAGCTGGAATGTGAACGTTGAAGTGGTCCTCAGCCATTTCGGTTTCAAAGAATGTGGTGCACTCACAAGAATTTTCCACATATAGTTTTGGAATGTTAGATGCAAGTTGTTCCTGGTTGTCCTATATATGGTGCAGGTTAGTGTGAAGTTAAAAAATGGAATTTAGAGGTTTTTGGAAGGGTGGATTTAGATATTAAAATGATTGAAGAAGAGTTAGTAGACCTGGAACACACAATGATTACAAATTTCTCTCATGAGATTGAAATGGCGTTATTGACGTGTGAGCAAAAGCATCTCCTTTATTTACATAGAGAAGAGATTATGGGCTACCAAAAATCAAGGTTCAAATCGTTGTCAGAAGGGGATTTGAATACAACATTTTTCCATGCTTTGATGAAATGCGAAAAGAAAATTAAAATTGTGGAACAAATGGTTATTGAAGATGGTAGTTCACTAGACTCAGCTGACGTAGTTCATAAAGGGGTGGTGGATTTTTTTCAGCAGTTGTTGTCTATGCAACCTATTTTCGTTGATGAGCCAGGTATGAATTTGCCGTTTCCTATTATTTCAAATGCAGAAAACATAGCCTTGGGTGCAGTTCTTTCGATGGAGGAGGTGAAGAAAGCTTTGTGGTCCATTCCACAAGATAGTAGCCCTGGTTCGGATGGGTTCTTGCAAGTTTTTTTTAGCATGTTTGGGATATTATCAAAGATGATTTGCTTAAGATGGCTATAGGAGTTTTTGAGGGGAAGCCATTATCCACTTTCTTTGGTGCCACTAATATTGTGTTGCTCCCAAAAGTTGAATTTCCTGATAATTTCTCTAAATTTTCGGCAAATAAGCTTCTGTTATGTGGTGTATAAAACTTTGGCAAAAATTATGGTATTAAGGCTGACGCTAATTATGGACAAGATCATTTTAGAAGAGCAGGTTGTGTTTCTCAACGGGTGTAGTATTTTTTATAACATTGCTATTGCTCAAGAAATGGTCCAAGATGGAATCCCTTTTTTAGATCCCCAAAATACCATTTTCTCCTTTTTTTGCTCAACTAGGGTTTTCTCATATTCTTATTGCATTAGAGTTCCCACGTACAGCCGCTGACGCCAACGGAGGTCGCCGTTTGTACGTGGGCCTTGTCTCGACGATGCTTAAGCCCCTCCCTAATTTGTCTGTTCTGCTCCATGCGCTGAAAACCATTGATGGTGAATTATATTTTCAATTTTCAAAGGAAGAAATCTCATGCTTAGAAGAATCATTCAAGTTTTCCATTGTTCTAAAGTTTCTCAAGCAGCGCCCCTCTATGGATGCCATTCGGGCTTTCATACGTAGCCGGTGGGGCCTGGAGGGGACCCCAATGGTTTTTGCTATGAGGTGCCCTTGTAACGTTTTTATCCACATTTCTTCAAAGGCTAACTTTTTTAAGGCCTTATCGCGTGAAGCCTGCGATATAGATGGTGTTACCTTGCGTTTCATTGGACCCCTGAGTTCAGTAAAGATGAAGAACCATCTTCGGTTCTAGTATGGATCTTGCTGCCAGGTTTTCCATGTAACTTCTACCATGAGTCGTATCTATAAATTCTCACTGCTTCAATAGGAAAACTTATTAGGTGTGACAATCCCACTCAATGTGTCACCCAAACTGATGGCGTTCGATTATGTGTGGAAATGGATGCCACCAAAGAGCCTCTCCCCATTCTTTTGGATTGGTGTCCCTGAGTTGGCATCTAGCCGCAAGCAAGAAGTCGAGTTTGAAACACTTCCTGCTTTCTGTTGCAGGTGCAAGGTGCAAAGGATTAACTCTCAGACATGTCACGTTGGTAAGGCTACGACCGGGGATAAATTAAGATTTCGTAAAAGGGTTTCTAAGTCTAGAGAGGAATTGAAGGACAATCAGAATCAAGTTGTGGATGTGGAGCAACCTGTCATGGAGCAGAAAGAATCTGAGAATAATGCAGATGCGGGGGATTCATCTATGAGTAATCAAGAAGGAAAGCTGGTAGAGGATACTATCATTGGAGATACTTGGGGTGACGAACTGGGTCTTGTGCAGCAACCACAAATGGCTAATATGGTTTCTAATGCCCTGGTTAAGGACTTTCACCCACTTCCATGGGTGGTTGAAGCTGAAATAGAGATTCTAAAAGACGAAGTAGGGGAGTTACAGAATACTATTGTGGTGCATGTTGAAGAAGAACCTCTAAGTGTAGAGGACATTTGTTTAGAAGGGACATCTATGCCAGATCCAAAACCTAAGCTACCTTTGGAGGTTTTTCCTCAGGAGAAAGATTATCTAATAGAATTTGAGGGCCATGTTACTAAGACAAAATACAACAAAAGACAGTTTGCAAAAGTAAGGAGCTCTTCTCGGGTTCATAACCGAACCACTAAATTATCTCTATAATTGGTTCCATCTTTGCATGGAATATTAGAGGGAGAGGAACCTCTAAAGGTCATTTAAAGATGTTAATTGGCACCCGTAAGCCAGATATTGTTGTTCTTATGGAGCCGTTTCAAATTTTTGATAAAACACAAGGTTTGTTGAGATGCTTGTGCTTTGAGAATGATATTTCTAATGAAGAAGTGGGCAGGAAAGTTTGGATCTTTTGGACTAATGTAGTGATGGTGCAAGTTGATTGAATGAGTTCTCGATTTATTTCGATTCGTGTTAGGGCGGGACCACAATATTTTTTGTGTAATTTCATATAAAGTGTAGTCATATTGAGAGTTAGGAGCTAAGGATGATCTTAGTTCACACCATCTTGGCTTAGCCTTGTTTATTGCATGAGACTTTAATGTTATTCGATCTGACTTGGAAACATCCAAGGCCTCGAGCTTCTATGGAAGAGCTCAACAGTTGGATCCATCAAGGTGGTTTGATTGAAATGCAAACAAAGGGTAAAAGGTTCACTTGGTGTAATGCTCAGAGTGGTCTCACAAGAAGTTGGGTAAAGCTAGATTGAGTGTTTCTTGATGCCACTTTAATCTCTCAATTTACTAATGCTGCTTATTCTTACTTACTAAGATCGATGTCAGATCACTGCCCGATGCACATTGTTCTAATCAAAGATCCTTTTTCTTATGGCCCTTCCCCATTTCATTTCCAATAAATGTGGGTTGATCATCTAGATTTTTTGGCTTGTGTTTAGAGAGCCTGGATTGGTCCTGTTGCAGGTATGAGATTGTGGAAACTTGCTAATAAACTAAAAAAAGTCAAGGTGGCTCTTCGTGAGTGGAATAAGGTGGTCTTTGGTCTGATTATGGCCAAGATTACTCAGCTTGATGAGCAAATGGAGAGGCTTGAAAGCAGATTAATGCAAGGTTGGGATGAAGATGCTGATAGGGAGTTAAATTGGGCTTCTATGGAACTGGCTTTTTGCTAGGTTGGAGCAAATGATTAAGTTAAAATGGAAAGTGGAAGGTGACTGTAATTCCACTATTAACAGAAAGGCTCATGGTGGCAATATCATCCTTAAAGTGGACATGGCGAAAATGAATGATCAAGTCGATTGGCAATTTTTGTTGGAGGTCCTTCCTTGCTTTAGCTTTTCCCCTCAAGTATATGATTTATTTCATGCTTGTATTTCATCTCCTTGGTTTTCAGTTATGATGAATATGACAGCTAAAGGTTTATCCACTCTCTCCCTACCTATTTATCATTCTTCAAGAGGTTCTCTCTAGACTTATAAAGCACAGTGTTGTGGAGAAAAGGTTTGGTCAATTTCTCAAGCTCGGGGTATCATTCAAATTTCTTATCTTATGTATATTGATGATATGATGATTTTTACTAATGGTAGTACCAGATCAATAAAGAAGCTTTTATAGTTTTTTGATAAGTATGAGAAGTGGTTAGGCTAGAGGATTAATAAAGAAAAAAGGACAATATTTTTTTCTCAGACTTTCTCTTTGGGTTGTAAGAGAGCTCTTAAGCTTATGACGGGGTTTTCAGAAGGTTTTTTTCCCTTCAAATATTTAGGGGTATGTACTATTTTGGGAAGATTTAAATAAGTGCATTTGGAGGAGATGGTTAACAAAGTTCAAAATAAAATTAGTGGTTGGAAGATGAAGACTCTATCCTCCAGAGGCTGCCTTATTTTACTTCTGCATGTGTTATGTAGTATGGCATTGCATTTGTTTACTTTGGCAGGTCCTTCAATCTATCATTAAAGAGCTACACCGCTTGATTAGTACTTTCTTTTGGGGAGATGCTAATGGTAAAGGAAAGAAAAAATGGGTGGCTTGGCATAAAATGTGTAAACCAGTTGAAGAATGTGGTTTGGGTTTACATAACCTAGATGATATGCAAAAGGCTTATAATCCAAGGCAATTCTCTTTGGGCTCAATTCTTTAAAGGAAAATATGTGGGTTCCAAACCTAGGACCCTTCTTGATTCCAAAGGGTACGAAATTTTGGAAGATGATTGTTAAAAGTATTTCGTTGGTCTTTGATAATTCAAAGTGGCATATCAAGGAAGGTAACATTTTCTTTTGGTATGATAAATGGCGGGAACGGGGTCCTTTAGTTAATGATTTTCCGATGGTAGACCAACCTATGATTAAAGTTATGGACTGCAAACTGTATAATTCGTGGGATGTGGATTTGTTGGCTCGATTAGCGGGGCATGACAATGTGGATGATATTCTTGATTCTCTAGCTGTTTGCAAGAGGGGCTCGGATGTGTTGATTTGGACGAAGCATGAAAATGGTTGTTTTTCTACTAAATCAGCTTGGAACTATATACGTATAAAAGGTTCCACTATGGCAGGGCATACTTGGATGTGACATAAGTTGATTCCTCTAAAGGTCTTGGTTTCTATGTGGAAGGCATGGAATAATGCATTAAGTGTTGATGATTGTCTTCATCGAATTGGTGTCAGAATTATTTCTAGGTGTGACTGTTGTGATGAGGGTAAGTATGAATATCAAATCATGTGCTATTGGAAAGAGATTTTGCTGCTCAGATGTGGCGTTACTATGGTGCTAGCTCTTTGTGGATTACCTCTTGGTGGCACTTGGAAGGAGACTATGGCTACTTGGTTTTTTCGGGTGCCCTCTTCTTCTCAAGTGGGGATTATTGTGGGGCTTCTTCCTTCTTTTCTCTCTTGGTGTCAAAGATGTGTCGCTCGCATGAAGGGTAGGCTAGAAACCTTCAGTGTGGTTTGGCAATCTATTCAACATTGGATTAGTTCGGTCTGTCAAGACATTCACAAGGTTTCTAAATGTTCTAGACATGATTCCCAGGTTTTACACTCTTTGTCTATTCCGCCTTTAGCTCTGTCAAGGCGAAGTCCTAAGTTGGTGGCCTGGAAAAAGCCCAATCAAGGTTGGTTCAAGCTTAATACAGATGGTAGCAGTTTTGGTAATCCTGAACCCTCTAGGTTGGGTGGTATTACCAAAGATGATCATGGTAACTTAATTCATGCCTTTGCTTTTTCTATAGGCATTGGTTTGAATAATAGAGCTGAGTTATTAGCTTTTCTGCATGGTCTTAAAGCTTGCAAAAGCTTGGGGATTGGTTTTATGGAAATTGAACTAGACTCTCAAGTGGTGGTCGTGGTAGAATAGAAGGAGATGTGGGGTATGGTATCTAGAACACTTTTGGGAGGGAATTAGTGGCATTATGGATTCGATGGTTTGCTTTATGCAACATATTTTCAGATAGGGTAATAAAGCTAGAAATTGGCTTGCAAAGTATGGTGCAATGGGTCAATACATGGAGGGCATACTACTGGGGATGTTCCAAGGCTGCTTAGAGGTCTAATTCCTTTGGATAAGCTGGGTCTTCCTTCCATTCATTGCTATTAATTTTCCTTTGGTTGATTATGGCTATTTGGTTTGATCTTGTATTGCTTTATCTTGTGCTAACCTCTCTCTCTTTTTTTTTTCTTTTTTTTTTTTTTGCAAGTTGTTTTGTGATCCTTTTATTTGTATCTGTTTTTTCTTGTAGGTTTTGATTTTGGTTTAGTATTGGTGTTTTTTTCTGAAGTTTTTTTTATTTTTTGGGTTTTAGGTTTGTTTTTTCTATGCTTGGGAGTTCCACTGCTTATTTGTAATTCCCAAGTGTCACAGTTATAACCATGATTTTTCTCCACCACAAGTGAGAACTATCAATAAAATTGGGATGTCGTTTTCTTTTTTCTTTTTTTAAAAAAAAAAAAAAAGAAATGGTCCAAGGCATTAGTAAGAAAGATAGGGGGAGATATTATGATTAAAATTGATATGGTGAATGTGTATGATCGAGAAAGCAAGAAGTTTTTGATGGAGGTTATGCGACAATTGGGCTTCTTGGAAAAATAGAGAGGACTTATCTTCAATTGTATTTCTTCTCCAATGTGTTCGATTATATTGAATGGATCGACTAAAGGTTTTTGCAAGCCTTCACGGGATCTTCATCAAGGTGATCCTTTATCTCCGTATCTTTTTGTTTTATCTCAAGAGCTTCTTTCACGTATGATTCGGGATGATTTTCGAAAGGAGAAGGTGAAGCTGTTTATTGCTCATGGGGGTACATTAATCAGTTATTTGTTTTATGCCTATGACATTCTTATTTTTGCCAATGTGGGATAAAATTCTATTCGTTAGTTGAAGAATACATTGCATGAGTATGAATTCATTTCGGGGCAATATGTTAGTACTAGCAAATCATCTATATATTTTTTTTCCTCGAAATTTCCTCTTAGAAGGAAATTAGAGGTGTTGCGGCACCCAAGTTTTGTGGAGGGTCGGTGGCCTTGTATTTATTTAGGGGTGCCATTGCATGTGGGTAGACTTACCATTCAGTTATTTGATCCATTGATTATGAAAATTCTGAAAAAGTTGGTGGGTTGGAAGAGTAAAATCTTATCTTTTTGAGGTAAAATTACTCCCATCAAGCACATCTTATCTATTATGTCAATTCATATTTTATCTGTGATGAATTTGCCAAATGGAGTTTTTAAAGCTCTTAACTCTATTTTTTCCAATTTTGTTTAGAGTTTTGGGGAAGATAGGAAAAAAGCGAAAATGGGTGGCTTGGGAGAAAATTTGCTTATCGGTAGAAGAGGGTGGATTGGGCATGAGAGCTCTATCAGCAGTGCAAACTTCTTTGTTTATGAGATTTGCAGGGAAATTACTTGTAGGTAATTCTCTTTGGGCAAAATTTTTTAAGGAGAAGTATGTGGGAAATAATCATCTGACTTTGATTATAAATAGTTTTCGAGGATCCAGATTTTGGAAGGGAGTGATAGCTGTGATGCCGATTGTTATAAAAAAAAAAAAATTCAAGATTTATGGTTCGTCGTGGGGAGATTAACTTTTGGTATGATAATTGGATGGGAGAGGGTACTATTGCTGAAACTGAAGTGGTGAGTGATGCACGACCACAAGTTGGTGACATTTTAAGTCAAACAAGATGGGATATAAATAGGTTGAGATCTTTGGTATCTGTGAACTGGGTGGAAAAAATTCTAGAATGGAAAGGCAAGTTGCGAGATGGAGGAGATATAAGGATTTGGCAGCCAAAATTGGATGGTCTATTCAGTACAAATTCAGCTTGGTAGTTAATCCGAAAGCATGGCAATATTTGTCCTTGGAGGAAATGGCTATGGCACAAAAATGTTCCAAAAAAAAAAAAATCTTTCATTTGTTGGAGAGCCCGAAAATAAGCGTTACCAGTGGATGAGGTGATTATTAAGCTTGGGATACCTTTAGTGTCAAAATGTAATTGCTTTGTAGACCCTAAGCAAGAAACAATTGATCATGTACTGTATGCAAAAAATGTGGCGTCAAAAGTTTGGGCCTATTTCGCTACTATGCGTGGGATTCGATTACCCCAAGTGCGCTCATGGCAAGGTTTCTTAAATCTATGGTGGCCTCTGGCATCTTCGACATCATAAGCAGGGATGTGTCGTGGTATTTTGCCAATCTTAATCATTGTGGCTTTGTGGCGATCATGTTGTGCAGCAATATTGGAAGATGGGGCTGTGAATTGGCGTGTAGTAGTGTGGACTGTGAAGGGGAATTTGCTAGACAATTTTTCTCAAGTGTGGTGTTTCAAGTGTTTTAAGGTTAATGATCAGTGCATTTTTATGAAACTAAATTGCCCTTTAGTGCCGATTATCACAAAATCTCCAATAGTTGTGGCTTGGCTAAGATCGAGAAATGAGTGTTTTATTTTAAATGTAGATGGCAGCTTGCTTGGAAAACCAAATGCAGTAGGTGGGGGAGGTATTTTACGGGATGAAGGTGGACATGCAATAACGGGTTTTGCAAATTTTTATGGGGTGTCGAAAAATACAGTTGCCGAAGGACGTCCTTTGCTTGATGGCTTGAGATTAGCGCAACAACTTGGTCTTAATAATATTATGGTGGAATCTTATTCGTTTGTGGTGGTGGATGTCTTAAAAATGGTGTTTGCAACTTTTAGTATATGTGGGATTTTTTAGAAGAAATTAAAGTGTTGTTTCAGACTCTTCACTGCAACATCTGTCATAGTTATAGAGAAAGAAATATGGTTGTTGATTTTTTAGCCAAGGAGGGAGCAAAGAATAATATCTACAATTTGTTGGCTCAGAAATCAGATCGGGGAGGCTTCGTGGACTTTTGCGCACTGATTGTTGGAGACTACCCTATTTATGCTGTTAATTCATTGTTTATTTGTTTGCTGTAAATGGTTGTTCCTCTGCCTCAGTGAGGGCAATTCAATAAAGTTTCTCTTTTGAAAAAAAAAAGAATTTGATATTAAGAGAACCACGAGCAGCCATGTCCCATACAAAATGAGTCAATCTCAATGTGCATTGTTCTAGCATGGAAAATGGGATTGGAGGAAAGATAAGTGGCACCGATGTTATCACCATAGAGTCGAGGCTTGAGAACATGGTAAACCAATTTCTGTGAGGAGAGTTAAGATCCATGAAATTTCAACAGTTGTATTGGCAACTGCTTTGTACTCGGCTTCAGTGCTTGAGTGAGCTACTATAGCTTGTTTCTTGCAACTCTAGGAAATAAGATTATCACCAAAAAATACGCAAAAAACCACTTGTGGAGCATCAATCATCCTTGTTACCACCCCAGTCTGCATCGAAATACGCTTGTATAAGATAATTCTTGTAAGGCTTAATGTGTAGATCAAGTGTGATAGTGTGTTTAAGGTATCTCAGGACTCTTCTAACAGTTTGCTAATTAGGATTTGTAAGATTTTGGAGAAACTGAGAGAGTTTGTTGACTGAGAAGGTAATGTTCGATCGTGTGAGGCACAAATATTGTAGAGCACCAATTGTGTTATGTTACAAAGTCTTATCAATGAAGGGCTCACTAGTGAATGCTAAGAGATCATCTGTAGATGCCATGGGAGAACTAACAGGCCTGGCTTCAAGCATGTTGGTGTGTTTGAGAATGTCAACAATGTATTTTGTTGAGATAAATGGAGACCAGATGATGTGCAAATAGCCACAATGCCAAGAAGAAAACTTAAGCTGCCAAGGCTCTTAATAGCAAAATTAGTCTTTTAGGAAGATAGAATATCATCAATAGCAATTTGTTTGGAGCTTGTGATGATGATATTATCCACGTAGATAAGAATGTATATCACAGTTCCATTTGAGTTATACACAAAGAGAGATGAATTAGACTGAGTACCATTGAAATTGAGGGCCAGTAGTTTATAGCTCGTGACGGTTGTTTAAGTCCATACAAAGCTTTCTATAGATTACAAAGATGATTTGGAAATTGAGGGTGCTGAAATCCTGGTGGTTGGTTCATGTAAACATCCTATGTTAATTTCCCATGAAGAAAAACATTTTGTATATCAATTTGATGGAGAAGCCATATGAGATTGCCAATGAGAGAATGAGGCTAATGACAGTCAGCTTGATGACAAGGTTGTAAGTGTCACCATAATCAATGCTGGATTGTTGGTGGAAACCTTTAGTGGCTAAGTGAGCCTTTTGTACTGCTCAATGGAGCCATCCACTTTTCACTTAATGCAAAATACCCATTTGCATCTAAAAATATTGGTTGCTTGAGATGGAGGAACAGGGGTCCAAATTTGGTTTTTGAGCAAGGCATCAAATTTAGAGTTCATGGCTTGGCGCCATAATGGATCTTTGATGGCTGAAGTATCACAGGTGGATTTAGATGGTAAATTTGTGGTAGCTGCAAATAAGGCATGAGAAATGGGCTATTTTATGGTACCATATGTGGGGGTCCTGGGTTTGGTAATATTATTTTTGGAGTGGGTGGTCATGGGATGGAAAGTTGGATGAGGAGGGTCGAGAAGATTTGGTGTTGAAGAAGTTGGATGGAGGCTTGCAGCTTGTGAGACGGTGAAGGTAGGGAGGAAGTTGCTGAGGTGTTGGTATCTTGAGGGAGTTCAGGTGGAGGTTGTTTGTTAATGTTGGATAGCCGAGTTGCAGGAAAAGGATTTGTCGCAAGCACAAGTGGCAATGGACTTGACAAAAGAAGTGGGGCTAGACATTGAGAGTTGTCAAAGGAAATTCAGAAGGAGAGAGGTGTGCTTTTTAAGGGAAAAACATGTTCCTCAAATCTGATATCCCACGATACATTTGTAACCTTTGTGGAGAGGACTGTATCCTAAGAAGAGACATCTAAGAGAGCGAGGCTGAAATTTATTTGAGTTGTAGGGACACAAATTTGGCAACCAAGCACAACCAAAAAATTTTAAAAGGGAGTAATTGGGAGGATGGTGAAAAAGAGTTTCTTACGGGGACATGTTTTGCAAATGAGGAGTGATTCGGTCTTAAATGTGCTTCCAAATGTAAAAGTATCAAATTATATCAAAAATAATTCCAAGATCGTATTTTACAGTGACAAATGGTTATCAAAGCGTTTGTGAAATTTTTTGTATAATAAATGTGTCGACTACGAGAGATAAAAATAAAAAATAAAATGCAATGTAAAAAATATTGAAGATAAGATAAGAGAAAAAAAAATATGAATTCAATTCTTGCAAAAATTTAATCAAAACTGAAATTAGAATTTCTAATAAAAAAGATAAATTAACAAACACTTGAGTTGTGTATGGTACTTTCTTTATTTTGAATCTTAGATAATTTTTTCAATTAATAATCTAATCAAGGCATTGATAAACGGAAAGTAAAAAATTATGCTCAAGTATTTACAAGATCTCTCTAAGAGATTCTCTACTTTACTAACCAAATATACATTTACACTCAATTAAGAGAAGTTTTGATAATTTTTAAATTTTTGTTATGCCTTACGTCAATAACAAATCAAAAATAAGAGCGGCAATTTATTTTCAATTCAAATTTGACTAGTAACAAAGTTAAATCAATATTTATCAACAAAGTATTAAATTAAGCTAAAATTCGAAACAAATCGAATCTCATTTCACAACTTAAGTTTAAGAAATTAATTACATATGATATTTCTAATAATAAAAATTAATCTAAGAATAACTATAACAAAATCTGAGAGATAAAAGAAACTCAAAATAAAAATGAACCAAAAGTTAAAAAAAAAAAAAAAAACGAAGGAGAACGCTGCAGCCAAGAACTAAAGCTAAAACGGAAATAAAAGTCTTAAGGAAAAAAAAAATGAAACACACGCCCAGATGCAGAACCGAAAGGAATAAAAAATACTACCAGCACCAAAAAAAACACTCCGAAGAATCCTGAAGATAGATACCCCGTCAAATGAAAAACTAAGAGAACAAAAAAAATAGAGTCCGCCGACAAAAAAATTAAAAGAAAATAAGAAACTCTTTGACATATAAAATTCTCATCTTATCGTTACAATTTTTTCAAATCTTGAAAACGAAGAAGAAAACAGAGAAGAAAAAGTTTAAGCAAAGAAAAGAAACGAAACTCAAAATGAAGAGAGAGAGAGAGAGAGTTCCACCATCCCAAAACGAAATGAAACTGCCAGTCCCTGTGTACAAAAATGAAAACTAAGAACTAGAAGAAAACGCTGCCATGGCCCATGGTATAATTAAGACGCCGCCTAGCCAAACGTAGAACTGAAAAGAAAAAAAATAAAACTCTGTCGACAGCAAATGAAAATAAACTCAAAGAGACAAACTGCAGAAAATAAAATGAAGAACAACCCAGCCAAAGGAACCAAAATCTGGAAACCACTAAGAACTAACAAAAAACGGGGAAACGAAATAAAAATAGTGAAACCGAGCCGCCGAATCAATACTGAAAAGAAATGGAAAAAAAAAACCCAAACGAGAGAGAGGCCGCCGCCCCAAGTTCTCCCAATAAATACAGAAAAACTAAAATTAAAATGAAAATCGACCGACTAAGATCTGCCAACCGAAACCAAAACTAAAAACTAGAAAAAAAAAAAAATAAAACGAGAGAGAGAGAGAGAGAGAGAGAGAGAGAGAGAGAGAGCTTATCACCCGTCTACACCCAGTTCGTAAAGCCAAAAAAATAAAAAAAAAATGAAGAAAAAAAAGTGCCGAATGAGAGTTTGTTGAAAAATCAAAATTGCCCCTTCCCCTGTGCGTGATCTCCTTTGCACTTCTGTGATTCGCTGCTTTCCCAGCTTGACCCTTTCTTTCCATGCACCAATCCTCTTGTGATTGGCTGCTCTTGCTCCAGCGTGCGTGAGTTTGCTGCGCCAGTTTTGAGGCCAGCTCCTGATTCATTCGTGATTTCCTCTACCATCCGTGAGGTCCCGCGTGCCCGTGTAGGCGTGCTCCTGCTGCTGCCCCAGCAGTCAGCACTGCAGCTCATTTCTCTCACCTGGGATCACCCTCGTCAGTTTTGCATTTGGTCGAGACTTTTCAAAAATATCCCTTTATTGTCAATCAAAAATTTCAACAACTCATATATTTCTTTTTAAAAAAAAATAAATACCTTGCAAATATAAGCATGATATGAGAAGAGTAAAATTAGAATATTTATTTTCATATAAAATAATTATATTATAAATCTTTTCAAGTATAAAAATATCAAAATTGATCAATTGACTCAAGTATCATAATCTACTGCATAATTAAGTACTTAAATTATTTTTTGATTAAATAATTTATTCACTTAAATAACTTAATTATACAGTTTTAACACTTCATCAAGAAGTGGACATACAATTTATTAAATAGCACGTTGTGCCAAAGGCATCATCCTAGAAATGCTGGAAGAGAAGCATGAGAAAGTAAAGCAAGATTGGTCTCAACAATGTAACGATGCTTTTATTTGATTGCACCATTTTATTAGTGAGTATGTGGACACAAGACACGATGATGAATGCCAATTTGATTAAAACATTTCGTGAAGAGGATGATATTCACCACCCCGATCAAATTGAATTAATTTAATTTTGGAGTTAAAGTATCATTCAACATGGGCTTGGAATTTAATGAAGACATTGTAAAAATCGCGCTTAACAGAGATTGGATATAGCCAAGTATAATGATTGGAAGCATCTAAAAATGAAACATAATATTTGCAACCTAAATGAGAAGTAACGGGAGCAGGGCCTTGTACATCACTGTAGATAAGAGCAAGTAGTTCAATTGTTTGAGTTGTGGAAGCCAAATAGCTTAATTGCTTGTTTTTTGAACTGAAACAATCTGGACACTCGAATTTATTTTTCACATAAGCAGATTCACCTAAAGATCTAAGAACTTGATTGATGACTTTGAATGGAGGATGCCCCATGCGAGAGTGCCATTGAGAAATGGAGTGACATTAACCCACTAAGGCATTTTATTGGAAGAGAAGAAGATGAAGGAATTTTGTATAGTCCATTTTCACTCGGGCCTTTGAGTAGAACCTTCCCTGTAGGTCAATCCTTCAAGAAAAAGAAACAAGGGTGAAATTCAAAAAATGTATTAGTATCGTGGGTAAACTTTCGAACAGAAAGCAAATTTTTTTGTGATAGGTGGAAAATGTAAAAAATCATTTAAATGAAGTTTGAGAAAGGGAGTTGAGAGTTGGGTAATCCCAATATGTTGGATGGGCAAACCAATATTGTTACCAATTTTGATGTGATCATTGCCAATATATTCATCTGATTGAACATTGAGGTTAGCCAAATCTGATGTAAGATGATTTGTGGCACCAGAATCTAAATACTAAGATTGATTGCATACTTGACAAACAGGCCTTGAATTTGAATAGAAGGATGTGCCTCGACCACGCCCCCTGTTTCTGTTGTTCTTGAAAGAAGAAGATTGTTGATTGCCGCGTTCATTTGAATATGAGGAATTTGTGCAAGATCCATAGAACATTTAAGTTTGAATAACATATAAGATAAAGATAAAGACAAAGATAAGATACAATTAAGTTTGAACATTTGTGGGAAGATAGAGATAATATACATTTAAGTTTGAATAATAGAACATGATTCTTATCTAATCTTTAGTGTCATTTGAATTTGGACTTCTGTTGTCATAGCTTGAGATTGTAGTGGCATAGGACTCTGATCTGAAAATAAGGTTGACAAGAAGTAATGTAAGGGGCCTTATCAGGGATGAAGCTCTTGGGGCCAAGAAAAACTTCTATGGCATTCACGAAAGCCAAAGATGGCTCGTAGCGTATGAAGTAGACTTTAAATTCACCTTTTGGGATGGAGCAAGAATTCCTCAATCTTTGGAGAACTAGCAACGTTTCGTAAGCTATAGTTTGTAAGATGTTGTTGTGGAGGTGTTGGGAAGCAGTGATGCAGGTGCTGCATTACGTGTGTGTTGTAAGGCTAAACAACAGAGGGTTCTTAACAAACATGTAATACAAGTTGTAGTTTAGAGAGGTTATTAGCACGACGTCGTTTTACATTGTGAGTAAAAGAATTAAGTGGCACAATGTCGTATGAGCCTGAAAAGAAAATAGAGAGTAAAACACTGTCGTTTGTAATTGTTTTCAACTATAATAACGAACTGAAATGAAGAGGAAATGCATCAGAAAGTTTATTCACTCATTCTCTTGTCTCTCTATTTTCATCTCTCTTTCTCTCATTTATCTACTTCTTGGAGAGTGACTCTCTCGAATTAGTCAAACTAAAAGGGCCCATTACATTTGGTATCTAGAGTTAGTAATATGGCATAAGGTACAAGGTCATATGCGCAAGTTCTTGATTCAGTGAATCAGTTAAGGGAACAGCAAGAAAGGCAGCAAAAGCAGTTGGAAGATGCGATATCCATTTTGATTCAGTAGTAAGAAACTGTTCATGTGGATAGGGAAAATCAAGAAAGAAAGTTTGCTGAGATGGTGCAGCAAATCTCGAGAATTTCTTTGAAGAATTCTCTTGGGAATGATCGCGGAACAAGATAGCATCAAGAAAACGTGAATCTTGAAGAAAATGAAGGCAATGATGGAGGGCAGTATCATGACTCAGTTGATAGAGGAATCTTTAAGAACATTAAGATAGAACTACCAAAGTATTCTGGGGGGAATCCTATTTCTTGGGTGTATAAGGCAAACCAGTATTTCTTGTATCATCAAGTTCCACCAGCACAAAGGATTTTCTTTGTTTCTTTTTACATGAGGAAGAAGCTTTGGTTCGGTTTCAGAATTCTACAGAAGCAGGCCTTTTTCACTCGTGGGATGAATTTATCCTAGCACTACAAGTGAGGTTTGGATTGTCTGTTTATGATGATCCAATGGAGGATTTAACAAGGCTGAAGCAATTAGGTTCTGTTGTGGCTTACAATGCAGAATTTGATTTGGTCTCTAATAGACTCAAAGGGATTTTTGAAAGGAATAAATTGAGTTACTTTAGAAGTGGCTTGAAGGATGAGGTGAGGTTTACTGTGAAGATGTTCAACCCCAGGAACTTGAATGATGCATTTGGCTTGGCCAAGATTCAAGAACAGAATGTTTGGAGTACAAGAACAGCTTGGAAGTCGAGTTCTTATGATTCTGGAACTAGTGTACAAAGGTCAATACTAGTTCTTTCTATTTTGGGGGCTCCTCCTGAAGGGCAGGTTGTCTCTAAAACACCTTACTAAAGGATTTCAGAAACTCAAATGCAAGAAAGAAGGAAGAAGGGTCTTTGCTATTTTTGTGAGGAAAAATATCATCAAGGGCACAAATGTGTCAAACCAAGATTGTATGTTTTGGAGGGAATGGATTTGTCTCAAATGGATTCATGGGAATTAGTAGAAGAAACTCAGCAGTTACAAGAGGGGGCACAACCTCAAGATGAACAACCTGCTATTCAAGTGGCCTCAATTTTGATTTAGGCAATGATGGTTACTTAGGCCTAGTTTGTTTTTAGAGATGAGATGAGATGAGATGAGATGAGTTGAGATACGTTAAATAAAATATTATTAGAATATATTATTTTTGCATTGAAATTTGAAAAAGTTGTATTGGGATTTGAAAAAGTTGTATTGAGATTTTATTTTGTATAGGGATTTGAAAAAATTGTAATGATTAAGATGAGATGAAAGTTTTGTGAAAACAAACTAGGCCTTAGTCCTCAAACCATGAGGGTTATTGGATAGCTAAGAAAGAAGAGGGTGGTGATACTGATTTATAGTGGCAATACTCATAATTTTGTAGATACCATGATAGCCATTAAGTCTGGGTTGTGTTTACAAAGATCCAATCCTATGCAAATTAAAATTGCTAATGGTGATATGGTTAGTAGTGAAGGAGTGTGTACTAAAGTAGGAATTCATCTTCAAGGAACTACATTTGTAACAGATTTTTGTACCCTAGAGTTAGGTGGATGTGATGTTGTCTTAGGGGTGCAATGGTTATTGTCTCTAGGGCCCATTCTTTGGGACTTTAAGAAGCTGCAAATGCAGTTTAGCATTGAAGGTAGAGGAATTTCTTTACAAGGGTTATCTTCCCCTTGTAGTCCCTTGATTAAAGATGGAGGAATTTCCCGTATAGCTGGATTGGAATATCGAAGTATGTTTTTACATATGATTTCTGTGCAACCTCAAGAAGGTATTATTAAAGAACCTGAGAGGATAACAAAGCTATTGAGTAGGTTCAGTAGTGTTTTTTAGGAACCAAATGGCTTACCTCCTCAAAGATCCCATGATTATCAAATCAACTTGAAGCAAGGAGTTGTGCCTGTGAGTGTCAAGCCTTACAGATACCCTTATTATCAAAAGACTGAGATTGCAAAAATTGTTAAAAAGTTACTGCATTCTAGAATGACAAGGCTAAGTCAGTTCCCTTTTTCATCTCTAGTGCTTTTGGTGAAGAAAACTGATCGGTCGGAGGATGTGGATTGACTACAGGGTTTAAAATGAAGCTACAATCAAAGATAAGTACCCTATCCCTATTGTAGATGAATTAATTGATGAGTTGTTTGATGCTACAATTTTTTCTAAGCTTGATCTTCGATCGGGCTATCATCAAATTAGAATGAGAGAGGATGACATTCCTAAAACTGTATTTAGAACACATGAAGGGCATTATGAATTCCTTGTAATGTCCTTTGGTCTTACAAATGCACCTTCAACATTCCAAGGTCTCATGAATGATGTATTTAGACATTTTTTGAGGAAATTTGTAACTATTATTATTTTTATGATATCCTTGTATATAGTAAGGATATAGAGTCTCATTGTATACACTTAGATGTTGTTTTAGCAACACTGAAAGAGAAAAGACTTTATGTAAAGAGATCAAAATGCCTTTTTGCTTGTGAAGAGATAGAATACCTTGGTCATCTCATTTTAAGAACTGGAGTGAAGGCAGATCCAAAGAAACTTGAAGCCATGATTAGTTGGCCTATACCAAAGACTGTGAAGGGTTTGAGGGGCTTTCTTGGGCTGACTGGCTACTACAAAAAGTTCATTAAAGCCTATGGTATTACTGCAGCACCTTTGACAACATTCTTGAAGAAAGATTCCTTTCTATGGAATTCAAAAGTCACGAGCATTTGAGAAATTGAAATTAACTGTCACAAATCCACTTGTTTTGGCACTACCAGACTTTACAAAAACTTTTCATCATTTAGTGTGATGCGTGTGCAAATGGAGTTGGAACTGTATTGATGCAGGACCAGAGACCCTTGGCTTTCTTAAGCCAAGCATTGAAAGGGAAAAATTTGTTGTTATCCACATATGAGAATGAGTTTTTGGCCTTGGTGTTGGCAGTTAAAAAATGGAGGTCTTATATTATTGGTGGTGCTTTCATAGTGCGAACAAATTACCATAATTTGAAATATTTGCTTGAGAAAAAGGTTGGCAATGCTGCACAATAGAGATGGCTCTCTAAGCTTTTGGGCTATGAGTTTACAATTGAATACAAAAAGAAGTGGACAATAAAATAGCTGACGCTTTGTCTAGAAGGGTTGAAAGTGATGAAACTGTGTCATTGAATGCAATTACAGTTCCTAATCCTACATGGGTAGAGGATATTTAAAAAGTTTATGATAAAGATCCTCTTGTGAAGCAAAAGATAGCAGAAATCTAGCTGGGTCAATCTTCCTCAAATTTAGTTTTAAAGCAAGACATTCTCTTCAAGAAGGGCACCATTTACATTCCTAATTGTGCAGACTTAAAGTAAAAAAATCTTATACTATGTTCATGCTAGTCCATTGGTTAGACATTTAGGTTTCCATTAATCTTTACATAGGGCCAGAGTTGATTTTTATTAGCCTGGTCTTAAGCTTGAGGTGAAGAGGTTTGTTAAGGAATGTGAAGTATATCAAAGAAACAAGGGGGAAAATGTGTTGCTAGTAGGTTTATTACAACCTGTACCTATTCCTCAATGAATATGGACTGATGTGTCTATGGATTTTGTTGAAGGATTGCCTATGTCAAAGGGATTTTCTATAGTGATGGTAGTAGTTGATAGGCTATTGAAGTATGCACACTTCTTACCCTTGAAGCATCCCTTCACAACAGCCACAGTTGCTGCATTGTTTTTAAACAATATCTTCAAACTGCATGGGATGCCCAGCAATATTGTCTCTAATCGAGGGGCCAATTTCACATGTTCTTTTTGGAAGGAATTCTTTAAGTTACAAGGAGTAAAGTTGTCTTACTCCTCAGCTTACCATCCTCAAATTGATGGTCAGACTGAGGGTAGTAAATAAGTGTTAGGAACACTTTTTGAGGTCCTTTTCTAGTGACTAACCAAGGGGTTGGTTTGATTGGTTACCACTTGTTGAATGATGGTACAATACCTCCTATCATGCCTCAACCAAAATGACACCATATGAAGTAGTGTATGGTGTCCCTCCTGTGAAGTTGCAGCAGTAAATTCCTGGTTTTTCTCAGAATCAGGATGTGGATGAGTTACTTAAAACAAGGCAAGAAGTGTTAGAAGCTTTGAAGCATAACTTGACGTTGGCTCAGGACAAAATGAAACTATTCTTTGATAAAAGGCATACTGAAAGGGAGTTCATAGTTTGGGATTGGGTTTATTTGAGGCTCCAGCCTTCTAGGCAAAGTCACTAGCTCTTCGAAGGAATATGAAGGTGGCATCAAAGTTCTTTGGGCCATTCCAAGTGGTAAGTAGAATTGGACAGGTTGCATACAAATTGGCTTTTCCACTTCAATCCAGTTTGCATCCTATTTTTCATATGTCTTTCTTAAAGAAGAAATTGGGTCAACATATATCTCCCTTGTCTACCTTGCCACCAGTTGATGTAGAGGGACAACTTGAAACTGAGCCACAATAGATTTTATAAAGAAGGAGCATAAAGCTTAACAACAAAGCTGTTGTGGAAGTCTTGGTTCAGTGGATGGGTGTTGCACTAGAAGAAGCTACATGGGAATCATATTGGAAGCTTAGGGAAAAATTTCCTCACCTTGTGGGCAAGGTGCTTTGAAAGGGAGGAGTGTGTAAGATGCTGTTGTGGAGGTGTTGAGAAGCAGTGGTGCAGGTGCTATATTACGTGTGTGTTGTAAGGCTAGACGGAAGAGGGTTCCTAACAAACATGTAATTAGAGTTGTAGTTTAGAGGGGTTATTAGCACGACATCGTTTTACATTGTGAGTAAAAGAATTAAGTGGCACGATGTCGTATGAGTCTAAAAAGAAAATAGAGGGTATGAAGGTGTGCATTAGGGAAGACAAAGCCTCTTTCTGGTTTGATCGGTGGTGGGCGAATGTCCCCCTTTTTGAACCATTGGCTATTTTGGAGAATCTGAGGCTTCTAGTTAAGGATTGTTGGTTAAATGGGGATTGGACGTAGACCTTCTAAACGAGCTAGTTGGTCATACGAAAGCTGCCGAAATTGTTAATGAGGTGGGAGGTAATAGAGCTGGATTGGACTTAGTGGTGTGGAAGCCTAACCGAGATGGAGTTTTTACTACAGCTTCAGCGTGGGATGTCATCAGGGTGCAAAATGAAGAGGTATCATTGATGGAATGGCTATGGAAAAAATATCTTTCGAATAAAGCAGCTGTTTGCATATGGAAAGCAAGATTCAATTGTTTTCCTATGGATGATAGGATACGTGCTCTGGGTATCCCTTTAGCATCTAGGTGTGATTTTTGTGTTGATAGTAAAGTGAAAACTTTGGATCATATTTTTAGTATGGGGAAGTTGGCAACGAAAGTTTGGAAGAGGGCTAAGCTGGTTCTGGGAGTTCAAGGCATGGGGTCGAATTCTTGGTGGCATAGGGTGGTCACTTGGTTTAGTTATGTTGGAAAGTCATAGTAAAAGGGTGTTTTAATTGGCCTGGTGCCTTGTCTAATTGTGTGGAGGTTATGGATGCGAAGATGTAAGGCCTGCACAGAGGGAGTTTTGGACTCATTGGACTCTATGTGGCTTACTATTAAATATTGGTTGAGGCATATATCAGCTTCACTTGAGAAGGCATCTAGCTTGTCGCATGCAGACCAAAGGCTTTTTCAAGAGATGGAAGTTCCTGTTTGTCCTATTAAGAGAAGACTGCCCCAAGTGATTAAGTGGACACGCCCAACTGTGCGGTGGGTAAAGCTCAATGTAGATGATAGTAGTCGAGGAAACCTGTGACTTGTAGTGGAGGAGGACTGATTCAAGATTCAGAGGGTCGTTTCTTAGCTGGGTTTTTTGAAAACTATGGCTTCAGCACTAATATGAAAGCTGAGTTGGGAGCTTTGCTTAGTGGAGTGCGTTTGTGTTCGGCATTGGGTTATTCTCAGATAGAGATGGAAGGTGACTCCTCAATGATCATTAATTGGGTACAACGCTGGTCTTGCACGGTGTGGTACAAATGGCGGTTTTTGGGAGGAATTGCATTTGGCACTTTCTTTGGTTACGTACTCAGTTTCACATTAATTCAGGGAAACAAATCAGGCTACCGATCATCTAGCTCGGCAAGGTGAGGCTAGTGTTTTGTTGAGAATTGTTGGAGATGATCCTATCCCACCTTGTTTGAAAGGAGTGTTGAGACTAGATAGACTCAATCTTCCATTTATTAGAGGCTAACTGTTTGTTGAAATGTTTGTTAGAGTGGTTTCTTTGGTTTTGCTCGTTTAGGGAGTCTGTAGGCATTTTTCGCCTCCTAAGGAGGTAATTGAATAAAAATTAGAAGGTGCTATCCTTCTTTTAATTAAAAAAAAAGTACCTTCTCTCCAAGAAGAATGCTAAGGCATGCCAAATCAGGTGGGTTTGGATTTTGCAGTAATTCAATCTCACAATTAAGGACAAGAAGGGTGTTGAGAATGTGGTGGCTAACCACCTTTCTAGGTTGATGTTCGAAGATACCAGCATTACTCCACCTATTCAAGATGACTTTCTAGACGAGCAGTTATTTGCTGTCACTCGCTTACCATGGTTTGCCCAAATTGTGAACTATTTGGTTGTTGGAGAGATTCCTTGTATTTGGAGTGCATAGGACAAACGTAAGTTTTTTGTTAAGGTATGTAATTTTTATTGGGATGATCCTTATTTAAATATTGCCTCAACCAAATTATGAGACGTTGTATTCTTGACAATGAGATTGTAAGTGTTCTTAACTTCTATCATTCACATGCATGTGGAGGCCATTTTTTTTTTTTATCAAAAAGACTGCTACAAAAATTTTGCAATCCAGATTTTATTGGCCACCTTGTTTAGAGACACTAACAATTTTTGTTGTTCATGTGAGAGATGCCAAAAGCTAGGTGCCTTATCTAGTCATAATATGATGCCTCTAAACCCAATTTTGACTATTGAAGTATTTGATTGTTGGGGTATAGATTTTATGGGACCATTTCCTCCTTCTTTTGACTACATTTATATTCTTCTGGCTATTCACTATGTGTCTAAGTGGGTTGAAGCTATACCATGTCGGGAGCAATGATCATGCTACTGTGGTGAAATTTTTGAAAGAAAATATTTTACCTCGGTTTGGTACACCATGGGTGATCATTAGTGATCAAGGCACCCACTTTTGTAACCGTTCTTTTGAGGTTTTGATGCGTAGGTACAGTTTGGTACACAAGGTTTCTACAGCATACCACTCAGAGACCAATGGACAAGCAAAACTTGCAAATAGGGAAATCAAGCAGATTTTGGAGAAAACAATTAATTCCGATTGCAAGGATTGGTTCTTATGCCTATTTGATGCACTTTGGGTATACTATACAAGTTTAAAATTTCCCATTGGAATGTCCCCTTATCGACTTGTTTTTGGAAAACCTTGTCATTTACCTGCAGGACTAGAACATAAGGCTTACTAGGTTATCAAGGCCCTTAACTTTGATTTAAGTACTGCTAGTAAGCAAAGAAAACTTTAGTTGACAAAGTTGGAAGAGTTAAGGAATGATGCCTATGTCAATTCTAGAATCTGTAAGGAGAAGATGAAAGCTTTCCATGATAGACGTATTGTGAGAAAACAGTTTGAGCCTTACTAGCGGGTCAACTTATATGATTCTAGGCTGCATCTCCATCCAGGTAAGCTAAGGTCTAGGTGAAGTAGTCCCTTTATTGTGAAACATATTTTTGAGAATGGAGTTGTAGAGGTTGAAGATCCAAAGGATGGGTGTGTATTTAAGGTCAATGGACAACATTTGAAGCCACTTGTGGAGTGTTTGAATCTTGCAGAGGAGAACACTCTTCTTACATACCCTATTTATGAGACTTAGTACCATTGCATGCACCTTTGCAGTTAGTCACCTTCTCTATTTTTCTTTATTTTTATTTTTGTTTTTTTTTCTTCTTTCTTTGTTCTATTTTTGCTTTTGTTTTTGTAGCAATGAGCTCCTTGAGTTGTTTCAAAATTGCCCTTCACTTCCTAGGCAATACATTTCTTACTTCATCTCTATGCCCTTGTGTTTCCTATTTTTGCCATTGAGGACAATGTCATCTTTTGGTTAGGGAATGGAACATACCCAAGTGCATAATTTTTGCATGACTAAAGCTTTGACATCTGAACTAGATTTCAATGTATGTCATTTGATTCTATTGAGATACTCTCATAATTCCCTTTGAGCACAAACTAAGCCTTCATGATAAGAAGGATGTTAAACACATACAATCAGCGGACACCCTTGAACATTAGTTGCAACTTCCACATCAGTGACTATGAGGGATATTCCTTGAGTGAAGTTCATTGACTTATAGCATGTTCTTCCTTTTGATTTGTTTAATTATTGAGAATGTCATTATATGGTTTGTGGCATGTTGGTTGATTATACTTAGGAGATGATGAAGGTCAATTTAAGATGAACATTTGAGCATTTCAAGCTATCCCATGTTTTATCCATTAGAAATCATTTTAAGCCCAAGTGAAAAAGAAAAATTAGCCTTTCTTTTGTAAACTCATGTTTCTCTCATCCCCTCCACATTAGAGTTGAGCCTAAATTATTATCTCTTTCATACCTTTTACCTTTAAAGTATGTGCTCGGGATGTTAAATATTGATCTGAAAAACAAAAAGAAGCCAAGGAAAGGGATGTACTATGGTGGTTTCTTATTGGTGTTGGTAGGTTCGTTAAAATGGAGAGAGAGAGAGAGAGAGAGAGAGAGAGAGAGAGAGAGAGAGAGAGAGAGAGAGAGAGAGAGAGATTCTCTAAAACAAAGAAAAAATACAATAAGTTGAGGGAGTTGTGCTTCATGTATTATCGTGTGAAGGCCTCTGGCATGTATTTATAAGCTCTTGTGAATTCTTTTATCTTCCTTTGTTTTCTTTAACCTGACCTTAGCCTCATAACCTTTGATTATTGACCTTTCTGATGCTAAGTGGATTTGTGGTAAGAGTTGTTGAATTCTCAATAATTAACATTTCATTTGTAGGGATCTATGGCTCTTTGTCAATTTGCCTATATACACTTATACCTCCTATACACTTGAGTGAGTAGCCTTATTCTGTTGGTGAACATGAGAGAGATGGATTTAATGCTTTTGTTGATGGTGTGCTCAAAGTTGTATGTGTTTGGGTTGTTGGTAAGATGGCTATGGCTTAGCACGCACACACAAATTTTGAGAGTTGTTTCGATAGACAAACTTTGGTAGCATTACAGATCTCTTATGAATATGTTGCTTGATATGTCTTAGATATTATTGCATTGTTTATGTGGAAGTTTTCATTTCAAGCTGGGGATATTTTTCTTTCCACTGCCTTGATGCTCGAATTGCTTGAGACTATCAATAGGCTAGTTGGGGGGTGTGATGAGTGCACGAAAGTGTACTCTGAACATTGCATGTACTAGTTTAATTGCTAGATTATATGTGTTATTGAGGTATTTTGATTATGTTTTTCCAATTTAAACTTTAATTTCATAATGTCCAAGTTTTGATTTAGTGTCTAATGGTTTTATTGCAGGAATAAATTTAAAAATGATTAAGCTGAAGTCTGGCTTGTAAGAAAGAAAAGAAAATCAATGGAGAATTTCATACATCCAAAGTCAAAGAAATTCAAGTCATAAACAAGGAATGAAAGAGCAATTAATGAAAAATATTAGGAATTCGCAGCCTCTCTAAGTATCTATTAGTATTATGGTCATATCTTCCTTTGCTAATATTTAGGCGATTCAAGATGCATTGGAAAGCTAACTCAATGGGCTATATTTGTCTTAGAAATAGCCATTTTCTGATTTGGCCGTTTACTAAGCAAAAAGGGCTCGTAATCTGCACGTGGAAATCTAGAGTATTACCTACTCGAGTTTGCATGTAATTTTCTTTTCATATTGAGGATAGCTTGTGAAAAAGGAGGAAAATAGAGAGCCAATGAGCATAAAAGGAAGAGCCCTTCTTGTTTTGAGAGAGAGGATACTAGGGTTTGGAGAAAAAGAATTCTTCTTCTTTCGAATGAGGAGCTAATTCCTTGGTGAGGCTAGGGATGAACTTGCTTGAATGATGATGATTTCAATTTTTTTGGATTCATGTAATAAACTTTCTTGCTAATACAATTTTTGTTTATCATCTCTTATTAGTCTTCCTTGTATTCGGATAATTTTATAACTAATGTTTTTCATAGATTCAGTCATACTTTCTCTATGGGATTGTTGAGGTGTTTATGATCTGGTTGTTGATCTTATTGGTGTGATTCTCTACTACAGTATTGTTGTTAAGTATATTGTCATATTTGAATCTAAGTCTAATAGGATAGCAATCCATGCTTTCAAAATAAGTGTGGTTTTCAAGAATTACATTTAAACAAATTGGTTATAAACATATATTTTCTAATTAGAGAGTCTGGTGCTACGATCTCTAATTGAGTATCCAATGAATCTCCAAAATCGACTTCCAAAGCCTCGAGTCCATAGCCCTTCTTTTCACATAAAGCAATGTGATCTTTCTTAACATATTTGACTCTAAAAAATTTAGTCCATAAGGTATCCGAAGAAAGTAATTTCCATGCAAACTTCATGTATCTCTTTGGACTTTCGAGAAATCCCGAAGTTCTATCCCCCTCTCTTTAACAGGTTTACACAGATTGGACCGTGCATACCATTTCCTCTATAACTTACCATTTGATTCTCTCCAAAAAAATGAGGAAATGATAGAAATGATCTTAGCAAGAGTAACACGCAGGATGTTCAAAACAATTAGTGAATGCATTGTCATACACGACAACACATGTTGAAGTAGAATTAAGCACCCTCCTTGCTACAAAAGCTTTACCTTCCAACTCGCTACCTTCTTCTTGACTTTGTTAACCAAAGGCTCTAAGACCTGAGCAGTAAATCTCCCTGATACTAAAGGCACCCCCAGGTAAGTAGTCGGAAAAGAACATTCGTTGAAGCCTGTCAAACGTAAAATACCTGCTTTTCAAACACAAAATTTTCTTGGAGAGAAAGAGAGCTGATTTCTCTTTATTAATTAATTGGCCCAACCACTGCTCATAAGTCTCTAAAGTCTTCAAAAGCATTATCATCGACCTCATTTCTCTATTTGAGAAAATCTACAAATCATCAACATAAAGCAGATGGGAAACCAAAGGCACCCCCCGAGGATGAAAAAAAGAGCCAATTTACCTTTTCAAGCCCCTTCTTAAGTAATCTGGACAACACCTCTTCCATGATAATAAAAAGATAAGGAGATAATAGATCCCCTTGTCGTAAGCCCCTCAAAGTTGGAAGAAACCTTTGTACGTACCATTCATCATGATAGAAAACCTAGGACAGCTTATACATTCCTTCACCAACATATAGGACATACAGAAGTGAGATGAAAACCCGAATCCTTGCAAGACCAATAACAAGAAATTCCTATCCACTTGATCATATGCCTTGGCCATGTCAATCTTTAACATCACATTTCCACCCACAGTTGCATGGTTCAAAGAGCTAACCATCTCTTGAGCTAGCGATATGTTTTCAAAAATACGTCGGCCAGGTATGAAGGCACCTTGCTCTTAGGAGACCATTATATGCAACAAACCTATCAAGCAAGCTACCAATATCTTGGAAAAAATTTTTTATAAGCAACATAACAAAGACTTATGGGTCTAAACTTGTCGAATTCTTGTAGGTCTTGCATTTTAGGAATGAGCACAATGTATGAAGCTATATAAAATCTAGGAAGTGAATGACCCTGAAAGAATTCCAAAGTTGCTTCCACCACATCCTTCTTTACAATGTCCCAACATGAAAGATAAGAAGAGGAACCAAACCTGTTAGGACCTGGACTGCTTTGTGACGAAATGGATAAGAGAGCATCCTTCACCTTAGTTTCAGTGGGTGCAAGACATTGTAAATTATTATCCTCATCATTTACAACCGTAGAAATTAAGGAACTCGGGTCTGGTTGTGAAACAGCTCCCAAACTTGTCAAAAAAGATTTAAAATAGTGAACTGCAACTTCATGAACCTCTTCAGGCAACTCCAAGACCACTCCATACGCCAGACTTTATAGATGAAATTATTGTAGCCTTGCGCCTTTGATTAGCACAAGTGTGGAAAAACTTCATGTTTTGATCCCCTTCGAGAAGCCACTTTTCTTAGCTTGTTGAGCCAACCTAATTTCTTCTTTGCTCTCCCAAACCTGAAGTTCGGCTTTAGACACCAAAAACTCCATCTTAATATCCACATGATACCCATCTTGAAGTTGAGGTTCAAGAGATTCAACTCGCTCTTCCAGATTTTTAATATTGAGATCCACCCTTCCAAACACCTGAAGGTTCACAAGGCGCAAGGCCACCTTGGTGCTCTTAAGCTTGGCAGCCAACTTCACTAAACCTGACCCTTGAACCTCCTTATTCCATACCTTCTCCACACATGACTTAAAAGAATCATGGGTGCACCACATATTTTGAAACTGAAAAGGTTAAGGTTCATAACTCTTAATTTGTTTATGGAATGCGACCACCATAAGACAATGGTCCGAGCTTTTCCTATTTAAATACTCTAAACAAGCCGAAGTGAAAGCTCTCAAAAAGACATTATTTAAGAGTGCTCTATCAATCTGAACCCCGCTCCTCGATGCACCTGCATGTCCATTACACCACAACATGCGACTTCCCGAGTATCTCAACTCTGCAAGACCATAAGCATCCAGACATCTATTAAAATCCTCCATTGTAGCCAGAGGTCTTGGATTGCTAGCAATGTGCTCCCCATCCTCTCGAATAATATTAAAATCTCCCACCATAAGCCACGGAGAATCATTTTCTTGCAACCCTTCTAACTCCTGCCATAGGAACCTTCTTTCTTGTTGTTGACATTTTGCATAAATAAAGTTCACTAACACTTTCAGATTTCCCCAGAAAAACCATCCAGACAAACTCTGATCCGACATAGAAACCATCTCAAACATAAGAACATCGCTCCACAGAAGCCATATCTTACCACCAATCGCTTCACTAGCACAAAAATTAGGCAAACCTACCAAACTTGCTACACAAGACAAACAAGTTTCACTTTGAAAAGGTTCTAAAATTGCGACTATCTGAGCATTATGCTTTTTCACCAATCGCCTTAACCTACTCTTTGACGTGCTTATCCCACGCACATTCCATACCAGTATTGTTTGATTCATAAATTAATTTTGGTAGGATGGGATATCACCCTCTGGGATTGTCTCACCTGCTGATCCACCTGTCGTTGTTTTTGTCGAGAACTTTGATCCCCTTGATCTGATTCATACCCCTTCACCTTTGATAAATCTCGTAGTTCATCAACCTCCTCTCTATCTGACAAACGGTGACTATCCTCCCCCATAAACGTCCGGACCTCAGCCTCATGCATAATATATGTTCTTCAACTTTCCATCTCTAGCAGTTCCGAGACAATATCAGATGTCCTACCCATATGGCCAAACGCCTCAAGGCCTCTGTCAAGGAACTTGTCCTCCCATAACGTTGACACATGCCCATCCTTCACCTGTAAGAAATAGCCAGATTCCACAGTAAACTCATCCGTCCTGTGCTCATTGAGAATAATAGCCCAATCACTGTCTACTTGCAGACTGGAAGCACCAACATGCTTAGTAACCCAACCTTAGATTGAACTGCACCCTATTTTTCACTTGCCCCATCCCTCTCCTCCTCTCCCATAGACTCCTCCTGCACCACTCCCATTGTGTCAACCACTATCGGCTGAGGATTTTCAAAGTTGTATCCTCTATATTTACCCCTCTTTGGAGGAACTACTTTGGCCTTTTCACACCAATCTTCCTTGTGGGACCCAACTCTTGCATGGCGCCCCTCATTCTTACCCCTCTTATGATTCATCTCCACCAAAACACACCACTGCTGAATGACCTTGCTGATTACACTTACCACAGTAAAACCCCGACTTTTCATACATTGCCTCCTGCTAGAATTTTTTTAAAGCCACTACAATCGGGAAGCCTTTGATTGGCTCCTCTAGCAAATCAACCTCCACACAAATACGAGCCCCCGTAGCCCTGGTTCTATGTCAAGTTGCATTAGTGCCTAAGAAGCGGCCAAACCTAGTCGCAAATATCTGTTAGCAATCTATCCGATACATATGCATTGGAAGACCTGAAAGAAAAATCCATTGAGGCAATAAAGAAGGTTCCTTATGAAGATCAAAATCTTTTGTCCATCTAAATAAACGAGAAATGCATCCTTCCCATTACCCATCCTTCTCTAGCCTAGCCATGAATAAAATCACTCTCATTGGTCATCTGAGCAAGAACATGATGAGCATCCATAAAACTTATTGTTGGATTAACATGCAACCCCCAAGTTTTCACCATAGATAAATGAATAGCATCAATGGGTGGTCTGGACCGAATAAACATTAGAACGAGAGCAAAGCGAAAATCCTCCACCGCTTTAAACATTTCTTGTTCTGAAAAAACAAAACCTTGCTCACCCTGAATATCCATAAGATAACGCATCTATAACTTCAACGATGAGGACTCATGCAAACGAGAAGCAACCTGCATGTACGACTTTTGCATGGCTCCACCATGATCCGAAGAGCCCTTTGGTGGCACAATCACCAAGGGGCCTACAGGTGCTGCCATGGCAATGCGTCAATCAAGAAAATGAAAACCTAGCAAAAAACAAGTCTGAGATTTATGGAGCAAAAAATCATCACAATGGAGAGGATGTACTTAAGAGCGGCATGATCTGTAAATACAATGATAGGTGATCCAATCAAATAAGAACGGATATTATTTAATGCAAATACTACAGCTAGCAACTATTTCTCAATGGTAGAGTAATTCATTTGAGTAGTGTTCAGAGTTCTACTAGCATAATAAATAACGTAAGGTTTTCCCTTAATCCGCTGCCTAAGTATCGCTCCCATTGCATTGTCACTTGCGTCACACATGATTTCAAAAGGAAGACTCCAATCGGGTGGTTGCACAATAAGTGTGGATGTTAATATGTCAATTAGCATTGTAAACACATCTTGACAAGCATCTATCCGCTCAAATGGGTTATCTTGAACAAGAAGGCTACACAAAGGTCGTGAGACATAGAAAAATTTTGTATAAACCTTCTATAAAAACTAGCATGGCCAAGGAAGGATTCTACCTCTTTAACAGTTTTTGGAGTTGGCAGCTTTGAAATTAACTCAATCTTGGATTGGCCAACCTCTATACCCTTTAAAGAAACAACATGACCCAATACAATACTCGAGGATACCATAAAATGGCACGTTTCCCAATTGAGAACAAGGTGTTTCTCTTCACAGCGAACCAAGACTCTCTTCAGATGTACCAAACAATTGAGTACAAGGTATTTTCGTTCACAAAGAACCAAGACTCTACTCAGATTTATCAAACAAGTGTCAAAGGAATCACCAAAAATAGTCAAATTATCCATTAAAACTTTCATACAATTTTCAACCATGTCACTAAATATGCTCATCATGCAATATTGAAAAGTAGCAGGTGCATTACACAATCAAAGTGGAATTCTATGAAAGGCATACGTACCAAAAGGGCAAGTGAATGTGGTTTTATCTTGGTCTTTTGATACAATTTCAATTTGATAGTAACCAGAGTAACCATCCAAAAAAAGTAGAAAGGGTGATCAGCAACTCGCTCAAGGATTTGATCAATAAAAGGAAGGGGGAAATGGTTTTTTCTAGTGGCAGAATTCGGTTTTTAGTAATCAATACACATCTGCCACCCAGACACAAGCTTTGTAGGTACTAGCTCTCCCATTTTATTCTTCACCACAGTAACGCCTGACTTTTTGGGGACAATCTGCATAGGATTAACCCATTTACTATCAGTAATAGAGCGTATAATCCCTACATCTAACAATTTTAATACTTC
Source organism: Carya illinoinensis (assembly GCF_018687715.1). Lineage (NCBI taxonomy): Eukaryota > Viridiplantae > Streptophyta > Magnoliopsida > Fagales > Juglandaceae > Carya > Carya illinoinensis. The sequence continues at coordinate 4,201,152 of NC_056752.1, forward strand.
ATTCTTTACCACTTCTTTCATGGCAGGATTAAGTCTGTGTTGTGGGTCTCTACGAGGCTTAGCTTTTTCCTCTAAATTAATTTTATGAGAATAGACTAAGGGGCTAACACCTTTAATATCTGCAATACTCCAACCTATAGCTAACTTATGCTCATTTAAAGTGTGAAGCAGTTGCTCACCTTGAGAGTTAGACAATTCATATGAGATAAAAGCAGGAAAAATATCACCTGGACCGAGGAAAGCATGTTTTAAACCTTTAAGCAAACGTTTCAATTCGACTTTTGATGCCTCTGAATTTGAAAGAATTTGTTTTTCACTTTTCTTAGGCAACTCCTTGATTTTTTATTGCCAAGCCTGTGTGCCATGATCCTGAGTTTCATGAAAAATAGCATAAACATCAATAACATCAGATGAATCACTAATAGTGTCTAACTAAGAGTTAATAAGGAAGTATTCAAGGGGGTTAGAATCATGAGCTATGTGAACTCCCTTATCTATGAGTGCATCAATCATGTACGTTTGGTGACACTCATCATCTTCTATTGGTTGTTTTCCAACATGAAAAATATTCACCTCGAGAGTCAAATTCTCAAAAGAGAGTTTCATTATACTGTTCCTACGATTAATAAGAGTGTTAGCAGTATTAAGGAAAGGTCTACCTAAAATCAAGGGAATTTTAGAACTAGAATTAACAACAGAATTGGTGTTAAGAATTAAGAAATCAATAGGATAATAAAATTCATCAATTTAAATCAAAACATCCTTCACCACACCCCGTGGCACTTTGAGAGAATGTTCAGCTAGTTGCAATACCACAAGAGTGGGTTTGAATTCTCCCAACCCTGATTGCAAATAAATTGAATAAGGTATCAAATTTACATTGGCTCCTAAATCTAGTAAGGCTTGCCTAGACTCATAATTTTCAATATTACATGCAATAATTAGACAATTAGGATCTTTGTACTTAGGAGAAATTCGCTGCTCAATTAGAGTACTAAATTGCTATATTAGAAATGTTGTCTTCTTAACATAGTACTTCCTCTTAACTTATATACAAATCTTGGAGAACTTTTGTATAAGTAGGAACTTATTTAATAACATGCAAAAGAGAAAGATTCATCTTTACCTGCCTGAGGTTCTCCAAGATTTCATTGTTAGAATCCAAAGTTCAAATACCAGATTTTAAAACTTGAGGAAATGGTACCTTAACTGGGCTATTGAGTACCTTAGCTTCCTTAGACAACTCAGCACTATTATTACTTTGTTCCTCTTCAATATCCTCTGGCTAATCAGTTGTTGGGATGTGTAAGGACTTACCACTTTGTGTCACAATGACATTGACCTCTTTCAAATTTTATTGCGCAATATGTTGACCTTGGGGCATGTGTTGAGCTTGAGAAGGGAACTTGCCATATTTATTCACACTCAAAGAAGTCATCAACTTGGATACATGACTCTTTATTTCCTTATTTTTCTCAACAACCTACGTAATCAAAGACTCAAACTTTTGATTAGTTTTACCATGTACCCCAATAAAATGCAAAGTATCTTCTAAGGGGTTCCTAGAAGAGGGAGATGCATGCTATGGTGTAGAGTAATTCCTTGATGGTCGTGAATGTCCAACTTCCAACTAAAGTTTAGGTTATTTCTCCAACCAGGATTGTATGTATCTAAGTAGGGTGAAAATGGCTTTTTATACATGCCAAGAGAATTGCAATGTTCCTTATACACTCTTCTCATCTCAGCAAGTGTTGGGCAATCTTGTGCAAGATGATCTACTCCCTGATAAACAAAACAAAGTTTAAAGGCATCAGCTTAGGGAATAATACGAGCTGCCATAGTTTCCTTCATTTTCAATGCCTCTAGCTATCTAGTTAAGCCCTCCATCCTTGCTTTCAAGTTATCTTCTTCTTCGAGATGATAGATGCCTCCACTAAAATGAGTTTGATTGGAGCATGCTCGATTGGTACTGTCAATAGCATTTGGTCCTGTCTAGGTGTGAGCTTTTTCTGCAAGTTCATTTAAATACTCTATTGCCTCATCTGGATCCTTCTACAAAAACTCATCATTACATTTACACACCATTTTAACAAATTGACGCTATCTAGGAGTAAGACCTTCATAAAAATAGCTAAGTAGATGCCAGCTTTCATAACCATGATTGGGACACAAGCTAAGTACTCTTTAAAACATTCAAATGCTTGATATGAAGTCTCACTATCATTTTGTGTAAAAATTGAGATTTGCCTTTTCAAAGCATTAGTCTTATGATGAGGAAAGTATTTATTGAAAAAAATTTGGGTCATCTTAGTCCATGACCAATTAACTGTGGTCTCAATGAATACATCCAACTCTTTGCCTTATCCTTTAGTGAGAAAGGAAATAACTTAAGTCGAACAGCATCTACAGTGCCAGGTTGAACAGCAACAACCTCTTCAAACTCCCTAATATGCACATATGGATTTTCACTCTCCAAACCATGAAAAGTAGGGAGAAGTTGTATCACACCTGGTTTGAAATCTATTGGAGGACTATTAAGTGGAAATATAATACATGATGGTGTTCTTGTACATGTAGAGCGAAGGTACTCATGTAGAGTCCTAGGTTGATCTTCGTGCACACTCATGTTAGATGAAGAAAATGATGAAATAGAATGTTTATGAAAATTAGATGGCATGTCAAACAGATTATCAAAGAGGGTATAAGTGTCTACTTCAGGTCTCCTTGCAAATCTACCTAAGTCACCTCTAGATCTATGCATGTAAACATTGAAAGAGAAAGAAAAAAAAAAAAAAGACTACATCTAAAATTGAAACAAAGTAGAAGAAAGGAACAAGTTCAGTGCGTTTGGTTTGTCAAATTCAGCAAAACTATTCTTTGAATGCACTTCTTGAACTGTCTCCCCGGCAACAACACCAATTTGATTACACATATAATCTAGCAATTAAACTTGTAAAAGCAATGTTCAGAATACACTATCGTGCAATCATTACCCCTCATCTCCGTCAGAAAGAGGCTAGTGTTTAACTATAAGACATGAGAGATTCCTTAGCCAAACCTTAACTGCCAACCAAACTCCCGACGCCAAATCTTGTGAGTTTTCCATCCGAGCCTTGCAATAACGCAACTAGAGGCACCTTGTTATAATATAAGGTATAATGCCAAGTAAAATAACCCTATGACTCGATTTCTTTGCTAAGTTAAACCACTGCATCACAGTCACCCACCATGACATTCCTACAAAATGTGGTATGCCCAGCGGAAATGCAACCATCTTCTAAACTTTAGAGGCAATAATCCCACAACATAACACATGGTTCAAAGTTTCGGCTTGACCTAAACAACAATCATATTGAGAGGCCAATGGAATTCCCAGATATTGCACTCGAGAGTCTAAGTCCATTAAATCTGGCTTTCCACATACATACAGACATCTTTTTCGGAAGAAGATGGTGTCAAATCCAATCCATGCCCACTTGTTCAGTGCCTTTGATACGAATGATATCCCAAGTAGTGGCAGACATAAAAAGTCCATCCAAATTGTAATATCCTTGCCTTCTCTTCTCACCACAATTTCACGCATAATCTCACTGGCCTTATATTTACTAACTAGTTCTACAAGATAATTTTCATCCCAGGGGCCATCCACCTAAACAGCTTGTATTTTAATATCAGCAGGCACAACATCTCCACTAACACTGAGAGGCCCACTCGCCAACCAACGATCAAACCAAAAGGAAGACCCACCCTTTTTCACTTCACTTTTACATTATCAACCGCATCGGGAAGAACATTCATGATCGATCTCCAGAAATGGGATGCAATTCGGCAAACCTCAGCAAATAAAATATGACCATACTTCACATATTTAGCTCGAAAGAACTGTGTCCACAGATTTTCTACTGATAAAAGTCTCCATGCAAATTTCATGTGGAGTGACCTTTGAACCTCATGAAAATTCCTCAAGCCAATATCCTTTTCCTTGTGAGGTTTGCACATTTTATCCCAAGCACACCAATCACCATTTCATCCTCAGTTTCCCATTAAATTTTTCCCCAAAAAATGTTGAAAGAAAATAGTTGATTTTTTTGAAAACCTTCAAAAGGACATTCAAAACTGCTAAGAGATGGGTTGCCATACATGATAGAACTATTTAAGAAGAGTGAGTCTACCACCTTCCGAAATTAGCTTCAATTTCCAGCCTGCCACTTTTTTTTTTTTTAATCTTCTTAATAAGAGGTTCTAAATCCCATGATGTGAGATGACCTAAGACAGGAGGGACTCCCAAGAAAATGATAGGGAACTTGCCTCCAACAACAGTCAATCTCATTAGATTTCAACTCCTAGAAAAGGTAATGGACTTTGAGAAGAACAAAGCTGATTTATCCTTGTTAATTAATTTGTTGGACCACTTCTTATAAACCTCTAGCATTTTAATCAGTACGAGCACTTGCCACCATTCACAAAGACTAAGAGGTCATCAGCATAGACTAAGTAGGAAACTAACGGAGCACCTGTGGGATGTGAAAAATAGCCAATTCGACCCTTTTCAAAATTCTTTTGAAGTAATTTTGACAACACCTCCTCATAGTAATAAACAAATAAGGCGAGAGCGGATCACCTTGCCTTAGGCCCGAGACTGTTGGAAGAAACCTTTAAGAGTTCCATTCATCATAGTGGAGAACCATGGAGATAGGTCATGTACTCCTACTGCATACGCAATGTTAGGTCTAGTATAAGCAGCCGCATAACGTAAACTTCCAATCATGCTAGCTTATTCTTCTTGATTTATCACATCATCATCATTTTCAATAGAAAATAAATGAACACTAGGATAAAAAAGAGTAACAACATGCTTGCATCTAACATAATTATATTTCTTTAATAATTTTTCTACTTAATGCGATTGATCAAGAAAAATACAATCACATATTTTGGTATTTTCATACCCAAAACAATTAGCCTCACCAAGATCTTTCATATCAAAATGATTTCTAAGCATATTTTTGGTTTCACCAATGAGATGCAAATTAGAACCAAATATAAGCAAATCATCCACATATAGGCTAATAATAACATGTGATTTAATAGATACATTTATCACACTCATTTGACTTATATTCATTCTCAATCATGCAAGAAGAAAACTTCTCATGCCATAGTTAAGGAGCCTGTTTTAAGCCATATAGAGATTTTGTCAACTTCAACACTTTGCTTTCTTGGCCAGACTCTACAAAACGTTTCGGTTGGTCCCTAGATCCCCATTCAAAAATGTTGTTTTAACATCCATTTGAAGAATGTTTAAATCATAAATTGCATCAATTGCAAGTTAAACTTTGATGGAAGTTATTCTAATAACTGGAGAAAAAGTATCAGAAAAATAAAGATCGCCGTTTTGTTAAACACCTTTCGCAACAAGTCTAGCCTTGAGTTTTTCTATAGTTCCATTAGGTTAAAACTTTTTTTCTAAGAACCCATTTACACATATGGTTTTACAACCCGGCCATAATTCAACTAACTTCCAAGTTTTATTAGAAATTAGTGAATCCATCTCATGAGTCACAACCTCTTTCTAAAATACAACATCAGTTGAAGCTAAAACTTCTTGTAAAGTTTTGGACTTTCCTATCTATTATAAATGTAATAGTTAGGGCCAAAATCTTTTTCAGTTCTCTCTTTTACTCCTTCTTGGTTCAAAGTTTTCTTGATTTTGTGAAAGAGTAGAAGAACTTGGTTCATAAAAAGTATTTTGTCTAGATTCTTTACCCCTACTATTTTTTTTTTATTTAAAAGAAAGCTTTTCTTCATGAAAAATTGCATCACCCAATTCAAAAATCATATTATTTTCAATGTCAAAAAATCTATAGGCTCTGTGTATCGCATATCCAAGAAAAGCACAAGTGGTAGTTTTTACACCCAGTTTGGGTGTTTTTGAATCAATAATCCTTACAAATGCTAGATAGCCCCAAACTTTAAAATATTTCAAATTTGCTTATACCCTTTCTACAACTTAAAAGGTGTAGATTTTAAATTTTTATAAGGAACCCTATTTAACACATGACAAACAGTCAAAATTATTCCAGCCCAAAAGCTTGGGGGAGCACCTGAATCTATAAACATGGCATTCGTCAACTCAATTAAAGTTCTATTTTCCCTTTCAGTCGCACTATTAGATGTAGGTGAATATGGTGGAGTATTTTCATGGATTATTCCCAAAGATTGAACAAAATTGTTGAATTAATTTGAAACATACTCTCGGCCCCTATCACTTCTAAATCTTTTGATCTTTCAACCAAATTGATTTTCAACTTTGTGAAGGAAATCTTTAAATTTTTCAAAAGTTTCACTTTTATTTCTTAATAAATAAACATAAGTATATTTTGAAAAATCATCAATAAAAATGATAAAATATCTATTTCCTCCACAAGTTAAAATTCCTTCAAATTTACAAAGATCAGTTTGAATTAAATTTAATAAATTGGTATTTCTTTCAACACTTCTATGAGGCCTTTTTGTAATTTTTGCTTTACTACAAATTTCACATTTTTGAAAATATTTTGTCAATTAGGGAATTAATCCTAAACTACTCACGAATGCAATGTATCTACTATTAATATGACATAAATGAGCATGCCAAAAATTCACAGAAGAAAGCATATAAACCGAACCATTCAAAACTTTAGTCTCAACATTTAACTTAAATATTCCATCACAAGCATACCCTTTGCCAACAAATATTCCCTTTTTAGTCATTACATATTGATCAGGTTCTATAGTCTTTATAAAGCCAAGCTTTTTTTTTTTTGAAGCCAACCTTGTTAAGCAAAAAACTTGACATTAAATTCTTCCTCATGGATGGTGTATAAAGCACAGCTTTAAGAGTCAGTACATGTCCAGAGGTAAAATTCAACTCAACCTCACCACTACCAGAACCTTGGCTTTACTTGAGTCACGAAACATAATTGATTTCTCTTCATTAAAAGGAGTATATTTCTTGAACCAATCTTTTTATTATAGAAGACATGTCTATTGGCACCGGAGTCTACCCACCACCCTTCAACATACTGGACCATGTTTATGTCTATAATCATTGCTATAAGAGCCTTTTCAATTAAATTTTCCTAAGGAACATTTTCCCGCTTCTGAAATTTGCAAGTTCGAACAAAATGCCCACTTTTGCCATAGACAAAACAAGCTTGATGTTGTGAAGGAGGTCTTTGGTTCTTATTCTTTTGGCTTAGATTTCCGTTGTTGTGAGGCTTTCTAAATTTTTTGAAAACCTTTTTCTAAGGCTTCAAATGACGATTTGTAGAATTTTGACCTCTGGGCAAGCTACTATTTTCAAAAATTAAATTTACCTTTGTTGTGGTAAGCTCATTACCACTTTGTGTCATCAAAGCATCTTGGCCTCTAGCTTCCTCTACATGAATCCGTGTGATCAAAGTCTCCAAGGATGTCTCATTTTTCTTGTGGTGCATCGACTTTTGGAACTCCCTCCATGAAGGTGGTAGCTTGTCAACAATGCTGTAAGCAATCAAGTTTTCTTTAATTTTGATGCCTTTAGATCTAACCTCAGCTACTATCATTTGGAAATCTTGTGCTTGCTCCCTAGTGAACTTGCCATATACCATTTGATATCGGAAGAAGCTACTAGCTGCGTACATCTTTGCACCTACCTCTTTGGCATCATATTTACTTTGTAAAACTTTCCAAATTTTATTGCAGTGGAGTATGTAGTATTGTAATAATCATAGAAATGATTTGCAAGACAATTCAAATGATAGCACCGGCATTTACACTCATCATTTGTGTATTTTTTCTACCTTTGCTTGATGAGTTTTGTGTTGCTCTTCGGTCATATTGTCAGTGGATCAGGTCTTGTTTGGATTCTTCTTCGTGACCAAATAGGAGACATTGAGCAGGCTGAGATAAAAGAGCACTTTACACTTTCACCACTTGGAATGGGCATCCTTGAAGCAAAATGGCTTGTTGAGATCGAAGCGAAATGGCTTGTTGAGATCTCCAATGCTGTCTTCAGATTTTTCAACTGTAGAGTCCATTTGAATCTTCTTAAACATGTTGGTGAAAAATATAATAACAAAATAAATTACAATAAACTGAAATAAAAAATAACCAAAAAAGAGGAAGACTATTAGATTGAGCATGGAAATCTCACTTTCTTTAAGGAGATTCAAGTTCTCTATGGTAGACAATTTTTAAACACTAGTGTAGCAAACCTCCTCTCGGCTTGTCCCCTCTAGGATAAAGTAGCCCAATGGTTCGTCGTATGACTTGAAATAACCCTGCACATGTAGTTGAGTCCAAACCTCTAAAAAAAAAAAAACACATTTTTTACTCGGAATCTCTCAAATATCACACAAAAACTGGGAGATGAATTAGTACGAATTTTTTATGAACAAAGTCTGACTAAACCAAAGGACCTATTTATAGTCTGGTAAAACTTGCTAATAATTATAGTGTAACGGCACATTTATTCAAGAAGTAACTGAAGAATTAAACTCTACATAAGTTAACGCATGAAATAATGAACTGAAATGGCTATCTCTCGGAACAATGAGCTAAAATAGCTAAGCCTTTAAAAAAATTGTTAACGCACGAAATAATGAATCAAATGTTGAAGATGTTGCCTATATTCATTCACATATATGGGGCTCTTAATCTTGGGAATTAAAACAATGAAAGTGTGATTAAGGGAAGGAGCAAAAGGATTACCATTTAGCCAAGAGAGCATTGCCTTACTGACTTCATCACCAATCACATGCCAATGCTTTTGGTAGAAACAGGCTCCAAAGCCATCAAGTCTTGGGCATTTGAAGGGTGCCATTTGTTTTATGGCCTCCTCTATCTCCTGTATTGTAAACTCCCTTCACTACAAGAAAAGCAGCTTATTGCCATGAGTTCAACTTCCACGACACAATATCGTGGCAATCAGTGGTGATTTTGTCACTAGAGTAATCCATGGGAGCGAAACATGTCATTTACCATGAGATCACAGTGGTGACAAATACTTTACTAGCAATAATATTTTTTCCCACGAATTTCATCATTTAATGCCACCATTTTCTTTAACGGGAAAAAGAATCCAATAATTAATATTCTTCGTGGCTTAAAACTTTTAACGTCAGAATTTAGTGTTTTTCCGCCAGATAAACATCATCGCTATTTTGCACGTGGTGATAGGCACATGAATCCGTGAGTACATGTTATTTGCCACGAGTTGTGTTAGGCTTTTCCCACGAGTTGGTGTTGCCGCAAAAACAAATTAATGAAACTGACTTTACACGCGATTGGCTTTCCTCTCTGTTTTATTTTGCAGACTTTTTTCATTTCTTACCCAGCTGTTTACCCCCTTTCCCACCCTTGTCCCCCAAACTCGCGATAAGCAAATTGAGACGATTTGGCCTCCTTTCGTCACAGCCGTAGCTCACCCTCCTTGCCGCTCATTGGATCCCTGGAAGCCCCAGTCACCCTGAAGCTCACTAACTCAGCCATTTCCATGAAATTTTGTTACACGGTTTGCCCTAGCCTCCAGAACCCCGTTCATCAGGCTGCATTGTTTCAGTCTCACGGAGCCAAAGAAAGCCACGGTAAGCCTTTTCCAGTCTCCCTTCATTTTCTTCCTCTATGAAGTGGTATGATTGTGTAAAATAAATTATATATATATATATATATATATATATATGCATGCTTACCATTTCTGGCATTTTGTAAATTTTTATATTTGCTTTAAATCTGTGTAATGTAATTTGTCCTGTGATGGAAGAATGATAGTGTTTATAAATTCCAACATGAAAAATTACTAGGATGCATATATTGCAAATATCCTTCTACTGGTGGGTAACACCTTATTAGCGTTAAAAAAAAAAACCACTTCCTTTGAGCTTGAGTGTAGGGCAGATTTTCTTAATCAGAGTAGCTACTTTGATTAAGCAAAAAGCCCTGCATGCAGTGGACAATTCTAAAAGTTTCTAGGGCACGTTGTGATGTTAATTGTATTTTGAATTAACAAAGAATTTTGGGGGGGCATATGGAGATCTGCTACTGGACATGGTTTCTCTTTGTTACTATGTTTTGTTGACAGAAATATTTTAGCTGGGAGGTTATTTGGAATACCGCTTTATGGAATGCATTCCCAGTCCTTCATTAGCTCATTTATGGTTTGTGTTTCTTCCAGGGGATTTCATTTCATCATTGTATGGCATTTGCAAAGAGCAGATTTACTGCACATGAAGTTGATTATAAAATGTTTATGCTCTGTGAATTACATCTGCTTTGCTCTTGACTATCTCTTACTTTGTGCACAAAACAATTCTTTATCTGATTTATTCAATGATTTGCAGAGCCCTGATGAAATCATAGATAATTTCAGTTACACTGACCGAGTTAAAACATTTAAAATGATTTCATAAGTCAATCACTTAAATAAAAAGTTATTTAAAATATAACACATCGATTAGTAACTAAGAGTAATAAAATTCATTATGAATAACACAATTTCTCAAGAACAATTAGGAAAACTCAGATTCTACGTTTGCGGAGATAGAAATTCATATTTTTAGGTATGTGCTCAAAAAATATTACTGTTATGCATATGCACTCGGGGGTTGCAAATTTCTAAGAAGGAAATGTGTTAGGGGATGTGTTTTTAGGGGATGTGTTTTTGCTCCTTATTTCTGCCATGAACAGGGAGCTACCCATTTCTCCATTTTGTCTTTAAGAATGAAAATGATAGCATGATTCATTTCTCTTTAAGAATATTCAATTTGGTGAATGGATTTGTGAGAAAGGCTGGATGTTATATTCATGTTTATTTCTAGTTCATGAATTTGTTTAAAAGGGTTGGAATATTTTCTGTGGATCATAATATATATGGACATTCATGTTTATTTTTTAGTGTTTATGTTATAGATGGCCTATGTAAATGGAATGTAATGTAGTGGATAGATGGCTTGGGATGTAATGTTTATTGAGAAAGGGCTGGAAACGGGATTTGATGGCCTATGGAATATAATATTTATTGAGACAGGGGCTGGAAACGGGAGTATATTAAAAAAAAAGAGAAAAGAAATCAGATTTAAACTGACCCGAATGAATCGGGTCGGGTCAGGTCATCCTGTGATGGCATTGGGTTGCGGGTCACAACGGGTCGGGCCAAATCTGATGATTTAGTGGGCTGTTGTTCAGGCCTAGGAAATATATGGGTCTGGTAATAAGTTTGAATCCAAACATAAGCACAAGACTTAAATCCTAGGGATGACTTTGTCAATAAATGGTTAGATATATCTATGTCCTGCAGATGATGCAGTTTTAGAAAATGTGCAGCCATGACATATATAATAAGAAAAAGTAAATGAGACAGAAATCCATATTATATATAATATATATTATATACGGACCTTTGTTTCCCATTAAAAGAAAGGAAGTCAAAATGCTTAGGTACTAAAGCTGCATGTAGTATCCACATTCAAACGTACCATGCACGCTCCATTTATATATTTCTGTAGACAGGTAACAGTTAAAAGTCAATGGCTCTCTTATCTTCTTCTTTTGACTCACATATCCACCTAGCTGGCCGCCTCGATTTAGTGTTCGTGATTGTAAGGTGAAGAGACCAAGAAATGTGGGCAATCTAGTATGTCAAAAGATTCTATCCAACACACCCAGTATTGTTAGGCTATCTTCATATTTACGGTTTAGCACAAATGCAAATTGTGCTAGCATGAATTAAATCGAACAATTAAAAGATAAATTAATAGATTAGCTAGATCATCATCTATATCAAGTATATAAGAAATGTCAAACCCATGGGGGCCCCGCCATGCAAGGACTATTACCCTAAGATCATGATCCATATATACACAAAATTCAATTCATTTTGCTTAATTTCTAGCTATTTGACTTGAGCTAACTCGTACTAGTGCAGTACTTGGAATAGTCCGGACGTGAATATTCCATTATGTTTCCTTTTCTTTTTGAGCTTCTTTCACATATAATAACTAACCTTTTACCCCATATATAATGCGTTTGAAATCAACCAACATATAACCAACATATATGTGTGTGTGTGGGGGCATGCAAGAAGGCAATCAAAGTTCAATTGATCTCAGGTTCGAATTGTGGAAGAAGTACTGTGCATGAGCTTTTAGATAGAGCAATGGATCTGTAATTATTTGAGCAATGGATATATAATTATTTGAACCAAAAGTTAGGAAGTATTCAAATTTTCATAACAACATATTCCACTATTCACTTCTTCTTAGGACAAATTCCCCCCACTAAAAGACTACTATTTAAAGTGAACCTAACAGCTGAGAGTTGTAATATTATATCATATATATCCATGCCCCTTTTTGAGGAAGATTGACGCGTCTGGACAGGACAAATGTATGATATTTGTCACTAATTACCCCCATGGCCCAAAGCAAATACTGGCCTAAACCATGTCATATATCTAGGCATATATCATGGTATGCCTTTTCTATCATTTGTACATTTTGAAAGTATATAATATAACCACCACACAAAACTTATTGGTTCTTTGCTCATATCTGTTTATGCTTACATACTTGTATCTTATTTCGAGTGATTTTATACCCATCAGTATTGTTAATTCAACCTAACTGTTTAACTGTTTTGTTCCCTGTTCCATGTGTAGCTGTTTTAAATCATAATATATATATATATATATATATATTATTAAGCAATTATATAGACCAGTTTAAACATCCTATTGCAACACGTACATGATGTTTTTTGTGTTTTCTTTTGAGGTTTTGGATTAGGGGCTTCTTTGGCATTGAATTTTTTCATGAAACTTATTTGTGTTACATATGTTATATTATGTATTCTGTTTCTTTGTTGTGCTCTTCTTGGCTTTACTTGCTTTTTCAGAGCCATCGTTTAATTTTTTATTGGGTGGATTTGAAGACATCTAGTTGGAGGACATATCTTTATTATCATTTCCTGCCCTCCTGTATCTGTGAATATTGGTTAAACTAGATGGTTTAACCGGGCTAGCCATTTGAAATTTCTTCCTAAATCTTACTCATTAATTTTACTGGCCTATGTGTATGATTAGGTGATTATCATACACATATTCAATCCGTGGTTTTACTAGACACACAAAAATCAGTCATTAGTATAATGATTGTCAAGGACTGATATATACAATTCCAGATTCCCATATATGATTCTCCTGTCGTGCCCATAGTTATCACGTCAACATATATTCACTAGTCATGCATTTGTGCTGATCTTGTTCCTCTGTTGAATATAATATATCTGAGGCTAATTCACCAACCATGTAAAAATCCACCTATAGGTTACAGCTTTGTAACCTAGTCAAATTGCTACAAAGTAAACATTTACGCCAAGGGACTTTCTAACATGTAAATGATGTAGCCTATTTCAGCCTCGTAACCCATAAGAATATACTTGCACTTTGACCTACCAACCCAAAATTCCAAAATAAATTGGAAGTCTTTTATTCTCAAAATTTTACTTCGAGGCGTTATACTTATTTAAAATTTAGTTCATGCAGTGTTAGACCTGACTATTGTGCTACGGTATCTTCTTCTTCCCATGTTCCCTTCCCTCCATGCAATACCGGCCTACTCGTTTCGACATGATTAGGCTCTTTGTTCTGTGACCTTATACTAAAAATTGATGATGTCTAGTAGCGTGGTTAATGTTGGATATTTAGCTCCATCTAAAGTAGGCCATTCATGGTTACTTCTCTCACTAGGAAGAGATGTAACTATAATATGTTTCGTAACCATTGTTATTCCACTACAATTCCCTCATGTACCTAACAAACTCTTTTCTACTACCTGGTCAGCTACATAAGATGGATAAGGCTTGGATGCATATTGATGATAGATTGCATTCCCGTGAGTATGAAGAAGGTGTTAGACAATTCCTCGCTATGGCCATAGCACACACTCCAACCACTGATCAGATTAGGTGTCCATGTAAAAGATGTCGGAATAGAGCTTTCCATTCCATTCGTACTGTCGAAGATCATTTGTTCCTTAGAGGGTTTGATCCAACTTATCAATGCTGGATATTCCATGGAGAAGATGATCCTTTCCTTTCCACTCCTTTGTCTGATGAAGAAGCAGATGACACCTTCGATTTCAGTGAATATCCAGATGATCTGGACGAGATGTTAGATGAAATTCGTCATGGCTCGTATATGGGAAGTCAGTGGCAAAGGGACGGAGATGTGAACATGGATGATCAACCATCCACCTCTAATACTCAAACAAACTTTACCTTTGAGGAGTTGGTCGCTGATGCACGACGTCCACTTTATCCTTCATGTAAGCAGTTCTCGAAGTTGTCATTCATCGTGAAGTTGCTTCACATCAAAAGCATTGGTAGTTGGACCGTGAAGTCTTTCGATATGGTCATAAAGCTTTTGCAAGAGGCATTTCCGGAAGCTCTATTCCCTGATTCATATGCCGATGCTCGTTGCTTGGAGCGTGGCTTGAGGTTTAGTTACGAAAAGATACATGTGTGCCTGAATGATTGTGCTTTTTTTTGGAAGGAAAATGCCACCTACAATGAATGCCCGAAATGTCAAGCATCTAGGTGGGAGCAAAGCACAAGTTCCGCTCGAAGGATACCGAAAAAAGTTCTCCGATATTTTCCGCTGAAGCCGCGGTTGCAGGGCTATATATGTCAAAGAAGACAGCCCAGGCCATGAGATGGCATGTAGATGGACGTGTTGACGATTCGACATGCATGGGACATCCATCAGATTCTAGGGTTTGGAAGGACTTTGATATCAAACATCATATGTTTTCCCAAGATCCTCGAAATGTTAGACTTGGTTTGGCCAGTGATGGGTTTAATCCTTTCAATAACATGAGTAGACCATACAACATTTGGCCCGTACTGCTTGTGCCTTACAACTTGCCCCCACAGTCATGCATGAAAGATCCATATACCATGTTGTCGTTGCTAATCCCTGGGCCTAAGTCACCAGGTAATGATATTGATGTGTTCTTGCGTCCTCTGATCGATGAGTTGAAGGAGTTATGGGAAGAGGGTGTTCGTACCTATGATGCGTACAGTGGGCAAAACTTTACACTGCATGCAGCTCTACTTTGGACTATCAATGACTTCCCTGCATACGCCAATCTTTCCAGGTGGAGCACAAAAGGCAAGATGGCATGCCCATATTGTACATCTGACACAAATTCACAATGGTTGGTATATGGCCGCAAACATTGCTACATGGGTCATCAACGATGGTTGCCCGTAGGGCACACATGGAGACGCAGAAAAATGCTTTTAATGGGTTTGAAGAGCACAGACTCCAACCATCAAGAGTCGTTGGAGAGGAATTGCTTGAACAACTAAGTCTTTTGTCACATGTTGAGTTTGGTAAATCTACTTCGAAGAGGAAACGAACGCCCAATCAGCTTAATTGGACAAAAAAATCTATATTTTTTGAACTTCCCTGTTGGTTATCCTTGGGTTTGAGACATAACCTGGATGTTATGCATATTGAGAAAAACATATGCGATAATGTCTTGGGAACATTATTGAATATTGAAGGGAAAACTAAGGACTCTGCCAATGCGCGTAGGGATTTGGCAAACCTTGGAATAAGGAAAGAGTTGCACTTACAACATGAGGGCGATCGTGTAACTATGGGCCTTGGTTGCTACATGTTAAATGGAAATGAGCTAAAGGCTTTTTGTGCATGGTTGTCAAAAGTTAAATTCCCTGATGGGTTTGCCTCGAATATTGGCCGGTGTGTAAATGCTAGTGACGGAAAGATCAGTGGAATGAAGAGCCATGACTGTCATGTCTTTTTGCAAGCACTGCTACCGGTTGTGATTGGTGGGTTCTTAAGGGCCGATGTGCGTCAGGCATTGATAGAGTTGAGTGGGTTCTTTAAAGAGTTATGTTCTCAGACTTTGAACATATCAGTATTGGATCGTCTTAAAGCTAATATTCCCATCATTCTATGCAAACTAGAAATGATATTCTCTCTAGCTTTTTTTGATATAATGCTGCACCTTTCTATTCACTTGCCAGAGGAGGCTCTACTAGCAGGACCCATGCAATACAGATGGATGTATCCCTTTGAGAGGTATTTAGGAAAGTTCAAGCGTTACGTCTGCAACAGAGCCCGTCCTGAAGGCTCAATTGCTGAGGCATATGTGCATCTCGAGTGCCTAACATTTTGCTCAATGTACCTCCATGATATAGAAACGAAATATAATCGGGACGAACGCAATAGTGATGTACTTATTGGTTCGATTGAGACGGGAAATGTGGAAAGTTTATCTGTTTTCTCACAAAAGGTTAGACCATTGGGGACACCGCACTCGCACATATTAGTCGACTCACTAATGTTCAAGACCCGATGGTATGTACTTAATAATTGCCCAGAGGTTGATCAATACATTGAGTAAGTACATCATGCTCAAATTGTTAAGTTCAGCGTTTATTTTGATATAATCTGCCCATGCCTTGTAACCATTACCTTGTATTACTCAGGGAGCACTATAATAAGATGAAAGAAGAAGACCCTGATAACATCGACCGTAGGCATCAGAGTCAGTTTCCATCGTGGTTTAGATCACACGTAAGATAAGACATATATTCCTAAAACATTTTGTGGCAGTAAATGAACTTAAAAATTATTGTCTATTAGTTTAATAATCTGATCGTATTCGACTCTTTTTTGTGGTAGATTCGAGAGCTGCGTGTAGTTAGCCCAACTGAGATAAATGATGAGATATATGCATTAGCATGTGGTCCAGATCCGTGTGTAGCGTCTTATGCGGATGCAACATGAATGGTGTTCGATTTCATACTCAAGAGTGTGAATGGCATCGGCGCACTCAAAACTGTGGGGTTGTTGTTCATGGCGAGCATCAGGGGTCCCCAGTTGACTTCTATGGTTTGTTGCATGATATTATAGAAATACGCTACATGGGTTGGCGTAAGGTTTATCTATTTCAATGCACTTGGTATGATGTTGGGGACCCAAGAAGGGGGATACGTGTAAGGGACCATCATTATGACTGAGTTTGTTAGGATTGCATAAAAATTTTGAACTATATGCTATGCATTTCACAACCCGACGGTTTAACTTTATCACTCATAATGATGTGACTATAATATATGTGGGTTATGTGCAGACAATGCAGGACGTCCAATGCATCAATGTCGAAGTCGATGTAATGGTGGGAAACAAGCTACGCAATGCAGCAGGTATTAATCCAAAACTAAGCTTACATGTTCAGCTTATGTTCAAAACCAAAGCCTGTTTGTTCATACTTGGAGGTCAATTTGTTCCCCTCCATTGCTGGTGTCCCAAGACACTAAGCACTCAAAGTATGAGTGCAAAATTTGGTGATTATACATAGAAGCTTAGACCCTTGGTGGAGATATTTGGTTTACAAATTTAGCGAATGTAAAAGTTGGCTTTTTGTACATAGGTCTATGATCACGCCCAATTGTAACTCATTTGGGCGTGATCGTTGTTGTAGATTTGTAACCCAAATAGCAATAAAAATAAAACGTAGACTTGATAATTAGTACAAGTCTATGGCGTTATCATTATAATGCACTAAATAGAAGCCCAGTTGAGGTTTGTTAGCCTAGACTTGAGGTTACAAGCTGGTGCAGCTAGTAAATAATGTGCATAAAAGGCTAGAGATACAGTTGAAGATTACATTTAGGACATTATACATGTGGGTATAACCTACTTAATCACATATGGTATGTAGTTCATACCTATATTGGGTGGAGGTTTATACTTAATAAGTTTAAGTATATTTGTTAGCTTTCCTATGGAAGTAAAGAGATACTCACAATGGATACTAACATTGTGTGCAGATTAGCTGGTTGCACTTCAAGTAACAAATTTCAGATTTGTACACCAGTGCTCTACTGTTGATGGAAGGAGGTTGATGATGTGATATGAGTTTGGATCTTCTTTGAAGTACCAGCAAGGGGGGTGAATGAGGAGCTGTAGTTGTAGAAAATTATGTAATTCAGGTCAATCTAAATATTGGCCTTAATGTGTAATTTGTGTAACTGACTTAGTGACAATATTTTGTACATGGCTTGTACTTCCATGGCATGAACATGTTGGCAAAATAGCATGCTAAGACTGCATATGAACTTACTTGAATGAGTTGATGCAATGCACTGTAGATGGATAGTATATGGTATATATGCATTAGCATGGGGTACTATAAGGGAAAGTCCAAAATATCACCTGTGGGGTTATAAAACTAATTTGTGTAAAATATGGTGCAAAGCTGGGAATTCAACTTGGTATTTTAGCTCATGTAGGGTATGTGCATGTTGGAAGATTGATGGGGATTCCTAATTTATAAATTAGGAACACAACAACTGAACTTAGAAAGATTTAAGTTCACTGCAACATTCTAGAATCCAGGTTTAGAGTCCACCTATGAAATTGATGAGTTTCAGTTTTCTCACAAGTAGGCTTCAAGGGTTATGCCCATCCACTCCTGCTGTATAATGAGTAGTGGGCAGGATAAGAACATGTACATCCGACCTGATTAAGAATGTCATATAGTAGGGTTGGTAATTTTCATGCATTAACCAATATGCATTCAGTTATATAAAAAGGTATATATATATATACCTATATATATAACAGTATGCATATATTTGGGATGTAAACTGATTTGTCTCGAGAATGGGGGGACAATGATGATAGATTGATAAAGTTTCAGGAGGCACTAACACCTGGCCACGAAAATATCACCTTTACTTATGCAGCATGTCGATTGAGGTAGCAAATGATTGTCATTTTTAATGCTCCATAAAATAATTCTCCCACAAAATATGGACCCTCCACTAGGAGTCCAAGTCGGCCACTCACAGTTTAGATGTAAATATGGATACATGCAATATACCTTCTATTTGAGAGTGTATATATATATGGCAAGTTAGGTGATGCATCAGCATGAAGTATCCGTTTCTCACATTGTGTAATATATAATTGTGTGGGATGGTAGCCTACCAAATTGCTACATGGATTTTAATTTACCCTGATATAATCTGTTTTATGGAAAATAAGGTTTATGAAATATATATATTGCCATGTATATTGCCATATATAATCTATGATTTATATATATATATATATATAATATGATATAATTTACTATTTACTATTGCCATATATAATCTATGATATAATTAACTATGATATAATCTGTTTTAATTTACTATTGCCATCTATATATAATATGCAACTTCATATTATATATCGAGCTTCATCCAAATGCACAAGAAGATGCGTACTTTGTAAATAATAGGTGGCATTCATGCCTGATTAGCTAGTAAAAAGTCATGTATATACCATATGTTATATATATATATATATATTATATATATAGCGTATGTGATGGTTATCAAGTAGGTGGTAGACCACACGATATATGGTAAGAAGTAAAAAGTTGGCTGTAGTGGCTTTCTAACATTATCCACTAAAACTTTTGGGTGGGATAAAATTGGGTGGGGGGACTAGTTTGAGTGGAAATGGCGCCAGAGAACAAAGCTGGGGTCCACAGCAAGGATTTGTGTGCAGAAGTCCAAAAAACATGGGGTTTACACGTGGTAATAAAGTTGGAAACTGTGTATCAGCAGTAGGACTCTACAGAGATACTTAAAACATTTGCCCGTACCCCTTCCCTCCCATATCTTAACACACCCAGCATAAAGGTAACTGATTTACAGAATACAACTCAAACTGAGGTTGGGCAGCGATATTCTTCTCGTGGAGCTGCTAACCAGCTCCTTACAACAGAGATAACCTTGGAATAACTGCAGAAGAAAAATAGCACACCGTGTAAAAGTGAGTGCTTTCTAGCACAAAAGCATTCTCTGCCACGCAAGGAAGTTGGAGCTGCAACCAGGTACATAAAAAGTTTCAGATTACTGCTTCTACTACTTCTAATGGCTTTTAACAAAGGCCAACACTGTCTTCTTAACTGCTTCTACTACTTCTAAAGGCTTTTAACAAAGGCTAACACTTACTTCTTGTAATGGTTGTTTTACACACTCAATGGTAACCTGTTGATTGGTTACCATTCCACTTGAGCACAAAAGTATGGTGGTGTTAGAGTGGGTTTTGGTTTAAGGCTAGCATGTCAAGACATGGGTAAATGTACTGTCCATTTTTAGGTTGAGTGAGTTTGAAAGGGTAAAATGTTAGAGTGGGATTTGTTTTACTGCCAAGATGTCAAAAGACAGTAAATATACTATCCAGTACGGCAGGGAAAAATAGTGTCATATATGCATATATTCTTCAAACCATCGTGGCATCTTGAGTGTTTCTATGGATGTGGTTGTAGATGCCAGACAACCTGCATGTTAGTATTAGTTTTTCTCCTCGTATAGCAGTTTATCAAAGGAAAAAAACTTAATATAGGTCAAGGTGTTTTACCCTTTCCAACATTAATATTACATTGTAAAGTAGAGATGACTTTTAGTATGCAATGTTATGTATAGCAAAACAAATTCCAGATCTGTGATGAAAGGCACTTACCATCAATCAGCTGAAACTTTAAGAAGGTAAATCATTTGTGAATACTTCACAATATCTAACAAGTTTGTACCCCCTGGTTTGGGTCCAAAATTCCCAGAAATACACATGAGTGCAGAAATAGTGTTGGGGTTGTAAGTGATAGTAAGGGGGTTTTGTTTTTAGGATTGTAAAATACACTTACAGTTTAGTGGCTATAAGATGTTTGTTGTTGGATATGTCTAACACAATATCCAAAGCTTTAGTTAGTCCTCCTGGTTCAGCTTTTTTAAAAAAATGCTAGCGATCCGAAAATTTTTCAAGGCCCACTAGTCGCTATTGGTGGGTATAGTGGATACCATACAAGTTGCCACAACTAAGCAGCTTCTCCTCCTCATACAGTAGTTTGAATAACCCCATTTAAACACTGCATCTAGGTGATTTTTTCACACTAAACAACATAACAATAAAAATAAATTGTAAACCAGGGGGTACATTTTGGCGTAAGGCTGGGATTGAAGTCCAAACTTCAGAATATTGAAAGTTGGCCTTCTAATTTCATTTAAAAGGCCAACACTACACTTTGATGTGAATTAAACATGAGTTACAACCACTAATTTTGTGTGTAAGAGTTAATGCTTGAACATGTTCTAAGGGGTGTTGTTATTAATTATGTGGGTTCTGCAGGTGGGAGAACATGGTCAATGGCATTTTAACAAATGTCATTGACCAAGTTATTTCATATGTGTGTTACACATTCCAAAGGGTGGTTTAATTCCTACTTCTAGTTAGTAGGAATTGGTTTATTTAGACACCTGTGATTAGGCAGATATACTACCATCATGATGGCTAGATGGTAGTAAAAATTAATTCCCTCCAGCATTCAAGCTCATAGCCTAAAATATGAGTTGTTACAACTTGTTGAGCTGTGGGACAGTATTAAATAATGGAAACTTATGTGTATTAGTCTGGTTGCATTTTCATGTTACAGAAGCTTTTTCCACCCAGCAGAGAAGGCAAGGATGGTGAGATCTATGAAGTTTCGTGGGGGCCGAATCAGACAAGGTAGAGAAGAGATATGTCGCAGTCCAATACCAGAAGCGCCCTTGCCTACTCAAACCATGTTGCGGGACGAGCCGGATACAAATGATGAAACTCAGGATATAGGAGCCATAGCCGCACAAGAGGCTATGGGTGGAGATGTCGTTGGAGAGGGCCAAACTAATACAGGTATGTCATCAATAAATAAACGATTAATTGAATTAATGTGTTATCAAATCATTTTCAACTACAAGTAACATTCAATAAATAAACGACACCTGAATTAATGTGTTATTTATCCTAATCAATTGATGTCTTGATGTAGATCCACCTAGGAAGAAAAGAGGTCGAGGGCCTACGAAGGGAACACTATTTGAAAGAATGAGAAAAGTGGGCAAGATACCTCTGGTCATCGAGGCCCATCTTGCGAGAATGCATCCACATTCACTTGCCGGCTAATAGACATCATTAAAATACATGCCGACATGAGGCATGCTAGTTGGAGTTATGTACCCAAAGCTGAAAAGCAAGAGCTGATTGATCGTGTCAGGGTAGGAGTTTAATTTTTAATAAACTGGAAATTAAGTTGGCTGCTGACTCCATTAGATTATTCTTCAAATGATGGTTATCAAACTCATGTAACACTTTCAATATTTAATGCAGGCAGATTTTCTACTAGATTGGACAAGAGAACCATCGGGAGATGGTTGTAAACCATTTGGCCGACAAGTATAATGCATTCCATTATGCATTACACAAAGTGTATAATAAATATGCCTCACATGAAGAGGCACTACGTGGTGGGACAAACAAGGTGGACAAACAAGTATGGGAAAAACTATGTGAAAGGTGGGCAAGTCCTGCATTCAAGGTATTGGACTTTTGTTTAACTTTCAGATTATAAATATAATTGCAGCCATGAAATTAATTATAAGTTCAGCTTAGGCACTCTATTTGCTACATTCAGGGATTCTACTTTCAATTTGTTGCTTATGTCTGATTTTGAGAAAAGTGATGTACAATTTTGAGGGGGGAAAACTAATTTCACAAAACCAAATGCAGGAGAAGTCCAAGAGAAACATTTCAAATAGGCAAAAGTTGAAGGTTGCTCATACTGGTGGTCGCAAATCCTTTATTCGAATATTAGAGGAGAAGATTTGTGATACTCAACTATAATAAAGTTATATGTATTTAATAGTGTAGCAACAAATTTTCATGCCTGAAATTCTTCATTTTTCAGCGACCGATGCAACAAAATATGGTGGCCTTCTATAAGGATACCCACTGGTCAACACGGAAAGGAAAATTCATAAATGAAGCTACTGAACTCAATTACGTAAGCTGATGGTTCTTCAAGTAATTTCATTTATATATGCTGGAGCAACAATAGGTGTCAATTGCTGATAATTTTCCTTCTTACCATGCCAATAACAGAATTTAATGATGGAGAGGTTAGCTGAGAAAGAGTCCGACGAGGATCTTGAAGAAGCAGCTTCCACCATCTTCAAAGAAGTATTGGGCAACAAATCTAGATACACGTCTGGTATGGGGCACATGGTGATTACAGAACCATCTCCTTCAATGCAGAAGAGTAGAGCTTTTATTAGTCTCTCGGAGGAGAATCAAAGGAACAAGAGCGATG
This sequence comes from Carya illinoinensis, assembly GCF_018687715.1. NCBI lineage: Eukaryota > Viridiplantae > Streptophyta > Magnoliopsida > Fagales > Juglandaceae > Carya > Carya illinoinensis. The sequence goes on from NC_056752.1 coordinate 4,224,386, forward strand.
CTAAAATGTACAAAAGCAAACTGGATGGAATGATGGCTGATATTGTAGAATTGAGGAGGAATTTTTCAGAGCATGAGAAGCTATTGATGAGCTATCGGAACACTGATTTACCCTCTGGTACTGAGTCTCATAGAGAGACTCAACTGGATGATTAGCTGGATTTATACAGAAAGTTTTTTGTGGAGGGGGTTTTTTGTGGGGGGACTAATTTTGTGGATAGTTTAGAGCACTATAATGTAACACCTTAAATTCCAAGCTAAGACATACCTAAGGTAATGTTATTTTGGTCAAGTAACATAATAGTTAGGCTGGTTATCTTATAACATAGTTACAGGAAAGGTAAGATGATGGGTAAACTTTTTGACTTGCTTGGTATTTTGTCTAGTGTTCAAGGGTTCAGTTCTGAAACAAATATGGTACAAAAGGTACATGTTTTTTCTTTGCTTTGCATATATGGAGGGAAAACAGAATATATATATATGTTGATTGGTTGTCCCTTCCATTCTAAATTACAGGCTCAATAGCAGTGATGATAGGCAGGGATTTCAGCCTCATGGATTGTCGATGGTAGAGCAGGAGGATGGTTCATGCTCTTAACAAATTTTCAAATGAAAGGTAATTTCTTGGGATTCAGCCTAATGTAGCTAGAAATTGCCTAGTAATACTTGGAGATTATTTAACAAAAAGCAAGAGTCCTGGAAGGGACACCATAAATAGGGCAACATCTTAATGTCAAGGAAAATAGAAATGAAATATGTTAACTCAGGTTTTACAATTCATGAAACAGAGTGGGTTATAAGGAAACTCGGTAAACATTTTCCTAAATTTATGTATAATGGAGTCATCAGTTTCCTAATGGAAAATGGTGAATGGACAGTTTACAGATCATATCCTAATGAAGTACTCATAGGACATGTGAGGCTATAATGTGTAATATAAATGTTTACAGTTTCTGTAATCCCCAGTAATGTATGTCAACTAATTCAGTATGTCATAATATATGGGAACAAAACCTGTGGGTGGGTCTGAAATCACTACATTTCAGAGTTGGGTTGTGGGGAAAAAGTGAAATAAAAAATTCCATGAAGAGGAAGTTGAAATTCGTGCAACCTAGGGATGACCTTTCAATTTGTTTTATTAGCTAAACAAATAAGGATATACTTGCATATCCTAATATCTAGGAGATGGTAGATGGGAATACCTATAGATGTGTTGGTATTATAGACCAGTTTAGCTGCACATAGTACATTACTCTAATTCAAAAACTGTGTTATGTATTTGAAGGTTTAAACATCAGTTTAAACCTTCAAATATTGGTGTGGTTTCAGCTATAGCAGCTGCATATATTGCAGAATATTCAACTGCAGTATATTAAGTATTAGCATCTTTGTAATGCTAATAATAATATAGTGTCCATGTATGGGAATATTAACTTAATAATATTGGCAAAACATTCATGATTAATTATAGGTAGATGATACACAAAAACAATATGTGGCTGAATGGGGCTTCATTATTAAATGATGCAGGCTTTCATAATGTATATGGGAAACTGATATATTTCTTTATGTAGAACATTGAAGTAATGTCATGTAATATGCATGCAGTATATATAATATTGTTTGACAGTAGGAAGCTTATCTATTTCATTGTAATAGGTGACAACAAAACCAATCATTTCTGGAGGAACAGGCAGAATGCCCTCATGTTGGTTCCACGACAATCTGAAACGCAGATCAGATTCACGCTTTGTAATCCGTGTATATGTCCTTCATCCCATCCTTAAAAGAGTCATTAAATTGCCAGTAGATATAATTCCCTCATGTACTTAGAATATCAGTTGTAAAGCAAACTGTAGGTTTCATGGCCTTGAATTCATTTGTGATGAATTAACATTAAGGTTTCAGGTTGAACCCATTTGGTACTGTAATTCAATTGGGAGATTGCATGCCGCCTGTTGTGTCTCTATGGATGTTTGCATTTCTTCCATATCTTGGGAATGTGCTCATATATAGTATATTGACAGGTTATTATGGAAGTTAATGGATAAGTGTATCATTTGTATGTGTTTCTTTGCAAGAAATTGCCAAATACTTGGATTCTGAATGGGGAAACAAATTTTGGTATATACTTGGATTCTGAATGCGTTGGGATAACAGGATTTTGTGAATGGGGTTTTGATAATAAGTGATGGTTATTATGAATTGTAAAATTTATATATTCAACTTTCAAACAGGTTATTCCCATATTCTCATTTCGTCACAAAAAGTAGGTATATATAATACTCGGTTTTGCCACCACTTTGCAGGGATGGCAATATTAGCTTGACTATGTTTTTCCCATGTTGGAGAATTGATCTGAAAAGATTTAATTGTACAATAGGACAGATGGATAATAATCAATAGCCATGAGTTTTGAGTGGGGCCGAAATGCCTAGTTTCCACCATGGTCATCTTTTCCCACCACCAGTGTGTATGGATGTAACGTATTCCAGACTAAATTCCTATATGGAATGGAGTTATTTCCAATAACTCCAAGTGGCGGGCACAAGCTATTTTGTCAAAACATAACAGAATGGATAATAATATATTGCCACAAAAACGAATTATCCGAAACAGAGTTTTGTCATTATAGCATCTAATGGCCAATAATATTTTGCCGAAACATAAGTGAATGGGTAATAATATATTGCCACCAAAACTAGTTGTCTAAAACAGATTTTTGTCATTATAGTATCCAATGGGGATAAATTGTTCGCCATATTACGTGAGACGATTGTAAACATAGCACATACCTTTTTCCGACTACCCCTTTTGACACTAAACATCTATTACCAATCATATCATGTGGTGGAAAAAAGTGGAGTTTCACAATCACAAACCAAGTTGTGATTTAATAGGCACCACGAAGCTGGTCACAATTATCTAACTGTAACCAGAAGATATAATTACATATATCTTTTTGCCACCATATTATCCATGAAAGGTCTCGTGGGAGATATATATATCCCGACCAATAGTAGGTGTCGGAAAAATAATTTAACTTACCACCGGTAAATAAATCCAAATAGCGTTTGCCACCACACCATACTAATTTTCCTACAAACTGTTTTCGTGGGAAACATCAGTCTTTTTCCACGAAAATTTTTTACCGTGAGAAAAAAATATTCCCCACTTATTATATGCCACCAACCTCCCACGAATATAATTTGGTGGGATAAATGTTATTGCGACTGGATGGTAGCCTTTTCCGACAACTCTCAACCATGGCAAAAAGCTGCTTTTGTTGTAGTGCTTGATAAACCTTCATTCATTTGATTGGTGACTCGACGTTCCATATGAGCAATACAGCTATCAAAATCATCAGCATTTGGCTCTGTGGTAGTGAAAACCTTCCCAAAATAATCATTGAAAGCTGACTCTATTCCATCATGATGTCTAAAGTAGTGGCCAATAGGATGAAGAAATTACTGCATGTAATTATCTCTCAAAATCAGAGTGCTTTCATACCGGGTAGATTGATAACTGATAACATCATGATAGCTTATGAATTACTGCACTCTATGAAAGCTAGAAAGAAGGGGAGATTGGGAACATATTAAGCTAGACATGTCAAAGGCATATGATCGAGTAGAATGGGAGTTCCTAAAGGATGTTATGGAGAAATTGGGGTTTTGCTCAAAATGGATTGAGCTTATCATGAGGTGTGTAAGAACAGTCTCTTATTCAGTCATGGTGAATGGTCAGCCAGGGCCTATATTCTACCCATCAAGAGGTTTGAGACAAGGAGACCCTTTGTCTTCTTATCTCTTCCTGTTATGTGTTGAAGGCCTCTCATCCTTGCTTAATTTCTCAAGTGTGCATGGGGCGATAAAGGGTGTTAATGTGGCTAGAGGAGGATGTAGAATCAACCATCTACTATTTGCAGACGATTGTGTGTTATTTGGAAAGGCAACAGTAGAGGAGTGGAATAGAATTCAGACTATGCTGCATATTTATGAAAAAGCATCAGGCCAAGTTCTTAATAAAGAAAAATCAGCAGTTTCTTTAGTTCCAATACAAAAATGAGTGATCAAACCAATGTTTTGAATACCGTACTGGATGGCGTACCGGTCAAGGCATTGGAACGAAATATTTAGGTACCGGTACCGTTTCGTGCATCGTTTCGGGATAGTCAATATATAAATAAATTATATGTATAAATATATATAAATAAATTATATTCTAAAATAATAGTTTATATATGAATAATTTATACATAAATACATATATATATATATAAATTATAAATAGTCTGGTATAAATTGGGGGTCAAAAAATAAACTTGTAGTTTGAAAAAATGAAAAAAAAAATAGAAGGCAGAAATACCGGCCGGTACCTAGGCCGGTACAGGCCGAAATATCGGCCGGTACGGCCGGTATTCAGACCGGTACGAAACAGGTACAATACCTGTACCGGACCGATGACCGGTATGGAATATTCCAGTCGTACCGGCCGGTACGGTACGGTATTTAAAACTATGGATCAAACCCTTATAAGGAATGTAGGAGGAGCCGTGATAATAGGATCTTATGAGAAATATTTGGGATTGCCTGCAGTTGTAGGTAGATCTAAATACCTCACTTTTAGGAGCATAAAGGAGAGAGTTTGGAGGAAGGTGACAAACTGGGAAAACTCTTTTCTCTCTGCAGCAGGCAAATAGATTCTCATCAAGGCAGTGTTACAAGCTGTCCCAACCTACACCATGAGTGTTTTCTTGTTTCCAAAAAGGCTTAGTTCTGAACTTAACAGCCTTCTAGCCAAGTTCTAGTGGGGCAATCAGAAAAATGGGAAAGGGATGTATTGGGGGAGTTGGGACAGATTGGGGCAACAGAAAATAAAAGGAGGGATTGGTTTAGAAACATTGAATGCTTTAACTTGGCATTGCTAGCCAAGCAAGGGTGGAGAATCCTTTCAAATCCCTCAAGCTTGGTGGCTCAGATCTACAAGGAGAAATATTTTAAAGACTCCTCCTTTTTAGAAGTCAAGTTGGGAAGTTGCCCTTCCTTCATATGGAAGAGTATATGGAAGGCATCCGAGATTGTCAAAGATGGAATGAGATGGAGAGTTGGGAATGGGGAGAGAATCAAGATATGGAAGGATAAGTGGCTCAATGTTCCAACCAGCTTTAAAGTTCAATCTCCAATAAAGGGGTTGCAAAAGGAAGCAAGAGTGAAAGAGCTTATCATGGAAGAAGAGAAGAGATGGAATGAAGAGCTGATTCGTGAAATATTTGTAGAGAATGAGGTGGAACAGATACTTAGTCTACCATTGAGCAAAATGGGGAGTGAAGATAGGATGGTTTGGGGTCCTTCAGAAAAGGGTCAATTTTCAGTGAGAAGTGCATACTTTCTGGAGATGGATAGGAGAAGAAGGAGCAAAGGGGAGGGCTCTGCTGAGTTCAATGTTGATCAGAGCTGGGGCAAAATATGGAAACTAGACATTCCAGAGAAGGTGAAGATCTTCCTATGGAGAGCAGGAAACAACTTCCTAGCCACAAAAAGCAATCTCAAAACCAAAAAAATAGTGGAAAGTGAGTGGTGCCCAGTTTGCAAGGTTCAGAAGGAATCGATTATGCATGTGTTGTGGCAGTGTGATGCATCTAATGATGTGTGGTCAAAATCATGCTCAAAAGTGCAGAAGTGGAACACAGATGAATCAAGTCTAATAGAGCTGTTAGAAAAACTGTCACTGGCTCTAACTAAGGTGGAAATGGAAGAGGTAGCACTGACCATGAGAAGTATCTGGTTCAGAAGAAACCAGTTGGTGTTTGAAAACAAGTTTATCTCTCCAAACCAGCTTAGAACAACAGCAAGTGAGCAGTTGAGACAATTTCAAATGGCTCGAACTGTGGTAGAACATAATAGTCACTGCAGGGAGAGCAGAAGACAACAGAGATGGATGAAACCAATAAGAGGTTGGGTTAAGGCAAATTGGGATGCTGGCTTTGATCAGAAACAGAAAAAGTGTGGTTTTGGGATAGCTATAAGGGATGAGATGGGGGAAGCTCTAACAATGTGTTGTGGTCAGAAATCAAATGTACCTAGTCCAGCTACTGCAGAAAGTTTGGCGTTGTGGAGAGCTATAGAACTATGTAAAGACTTTGGCTTCGACAGAGTCATTTTTGAAGGAGATGCACAGTTGATTGTAAAAGCAGTCAATGAGGAGAGCTCTAATTTCCCTTTATATGGCAGTGTGATTCAAGATGCTAAAAAAATGCTCCAGCTATACCAAGGATGGAAGATTCAGTTTGTTCCTAGGGAAGCAAATGAAATAGCACATTGGCTAGCTAAGGAAGCAATACAATTAGATACTGAATTAGTTTGGATGGAAGAAGTTCCAAGCTGTATATCTGATTGTATAGAAAAGGAAAAACTATGTAACAGAGAAGTTATCAATGAATGATTACAAAGTTTCTTTGATTAAAAAAAAAAATGTTGAAGATGTTGCAATGATGAGTTTCCCAAGCTGGAGCTAGTTTTCCGTCTGTAAATAGAAGGATAACGTATAGATATGAGTTAAAGTCATAACTAGAAAACTAGCACCTCAATAGCCATAAATCTCATATCAATCCTTTAATCCAACGGCACAAATTAAAAAATAGGATCGTTAGAAAAATACTTTTTTTATGTATCAACAATTATTCCACCTACTTCATAAAGAAAGGCAGTATGACTAGAAAGGCGGAGTCAAGAGGAGCCCCCATAAGAGAGAGACTATGCATTGGACATTAATTGTTCCATCTATTTCATAAAGAGAGACAATTTTAGAAGAAAGGCGGAGTCAAGAGGCCCATCTAAAAAGAAAGAAAAAGATGTAGGAAACTAAGGAGTCCATAAGAGCATCCTTAATGGATTAGTCAAATTTAAAATATATTTTTGATGAATGTAAGATAATTTAACTTTTGACTATTTCATTCATATAAGTTTTTACAGTAAAATAGCTATTTTTCATTATATAATAATAAAATAATATAAGATAAATTTAGTTTTAACTATTCACATTAAATTTTTACGTTGAATTATCCATTTATTAATTATATAGTAATGAATAATTAATAATTAAATATATATATATAATTTTTTTAATTATTAATTTATTTTATTTTATCATATTAGTAAAACCTACACTAATGTTGTAGCTCCACATTGGAGAAGAACTTTCTAGTTTATTGAGAGGGAAGTGGCAATTGTGAGAGAGAAAGAGAGAGAAAAAAATGATAAAATATAGATTTGATGTATCTACGGCCACCTTCAAATTTGGAAATAGTTTTGGAAGTCATTGTAACTAAATTCAAATTATTTGAAATATAGCTAATCCAATGTAGGCTGAATTTTATCCCAATAGCTCTCAACATCTATTTTGTTGGCATTTGACTAATCCATTAATACTGCTCTAAGACAGTACAGAAATGGTTAAAATTAGGAGTGTTCATCCAGATCCGGATCCGTATATTTGGATTTCAAAAACCGAGTGGTTATCCACCCCAGATATCCGGATTGTTTGCTTCTTTTTTTTTAATAAAAATTGGATCCGGGTTATAACCGGATTTGTAATATTTTATTTTTTAAAAAAATTTATAACTTTAAAAAATATTATAGCACATTTAAAAAAAAAAAAAAAGTCTGATATCATGTTCAATTTACTTATATTTTTAAAAAATAATAATAATTTAAACACTTTTAAAAAGTTTTTTTAAAAATAAATTGAAGAACAAAATTAAGAAGAAAAATGCAAAATAAATAATATTGTTGTTACATCACAATGCAAAAAATAAATTTACAAAGAAAAAAATAAATAATAATACATTACAACTAATTAAACTAATACAATGTCATTATTTTTAACAGATAATAAAATAAAATAAAATAAAAAACAATTTCATAGGAACTCTCTTAGAGACTTGACATTTTTCGACTATGGCCAATCCAGCATAGCTTGTATTTTTTAGGAATCTGCCCTTACTCTTCAGCTATGATGATATTCCCCAAATAGTCCACTTCTGGAACTCCAAATTTACACTTTGAGAACTTAGCAAGCAAGTTGTGCACCTGCAAAGTCTCTAGCACTTTTCTAATGTGCAACAAATGAGTAGACCAACAACCACTATAAATTAGTATATCATAAAAATAAAAAAATAAAAATAAAAAACCAATACAAATTTCCTTAGAAATGGTCGGAAGATTTCATTCATGAGTCCTTGGAAAGTTGATGGGGGCATTTGTTAAGCCAAAAGGCATTACAAGGAACTCGTAATTCCTTTCATGGGTTCGGAATGCAGTCTTGGGATGTCTTCTTCCACCACTCGTATTTGATGATAGATAGACCTTAAGTCTAGCTTTGAGAAAACCACTGCCTCATTCAATTCATCCAGTAATTCATCGATCACTGGTATTGAAAATTTATCCTTCATCGTTTCCTTATTTAAGGATCGGTAATCAACACACAAATGCCATCCTCCATCTGCCTTTCGAACCAGTAACACGGGAGATGAGAAGGGGTTGAAGCTGGGCCTAATAACCCCTGTTTGTAGCATTTGTTTCACCAGTTTCTCAATCTCATTTTTTTGGTAATGTGGGTATCGGTAGGGTCGAGTAGATAGGCTGGATTCCTTCTTTAAGGATTATTCTATGATCCTTGAAACGGGTTAGGGGAAGGCCCTGTGGGATACCAAAGATTTTTTTGAACTGGGTTAGGAGGGCTTTAATGTCAGGGTGGGTTCTTTGGAATTCAAATTTGAGGTTTACAATCGTTCCTTGGGCTTCCTGCAACTGTAACCAAAACCCTTGGCCACGGTTTATAGAGTGGAGTAGAGACTTGCTACTGCCCTCTATAGTTGACTCACTAGGCTTTAATCCTCTTAGGACTTCTTTTCCATCTTTTCCTCCAAACTCCATTGTAAGTTTTGCAAAATCTCATAAAATGGGACCAAGAGTTTGCAACCAATCTACTCCTAGAACCAAATCACAACCACCCAATTTAAGTAGATAAAAAGAGGTAGTAATATGTGTACCTTGCAGTTTGAGGGGCACTTCCCTGCATTGGCCTTCCCCTTGGATCACATCTCCATTTCAATCTTCACCAAAATGGGCTGTGTGTCCCCCACTGGCAGTTTGGTTTTCTTGGACACCCAAGGATCCATAAAATTATTTGTGCTACCTGAATCAATCAAAACCACCACCTGTTCTCCACACAAACTGTCCAAGAGTCTCATTGTTTGAGCGTTAGGGGTCCCACTCATAGCACTCAATGAAATTCCTGCTTTAGCTTGCTCCACTAAAGGCTCCAACTCCTAGTCATTGTCCTCATTTTCTGTAGCTTCAGTCTGTCCAGCTTCTAGTGGTTCTTCAAGGGTTTGCAACAGGTAAACCTTTGGTGCTTTACTCTAGTCCGTGGGGTTCCACTTCTCCTCAAATGGTAGCATAGTACCTTGCGGCGCTTTTCGTCCATTGATGTCAAGAATAACTTTCTGTTAGGAGTCACATATCTCCCCCCCTTAATATTGCTTCTTCCTTCACTATACTGGCTAGTGGAGTTAGGATTTGTTCCCCAAGATGAAGTTGGCTTATTTGAATGAGGTCTAGTGTATGGCCTCTTGGAAGTTAGGAGGTATTACTCTTGTACTTTTGCTAGCCCAAAAGCTGCTCCCAAGTTAATAGGATTTAACATCTTAATAGGCAAGCATATTTCATCTTTCAATCCGCTCAAGAAAACACTTAATTTATGAGGATCTGAAAGACCCCTTGAGTGATTGGACAAAGATTCAAACTCAGCTTTTTAAGCTGAAACAATGGTTGTTTGTTTTAAATGAGTAAGATCTTTTATTGGGTCATCGTAAGCTATTGGACCAAAGCGCAGTAGCAAAGCTCTTAAAAATGTCTCCCAGCTAGTAAGCTGTCCAAATTCATAAGCATCTTGGCACTAGACCAAGGCTTCCCCCTCCATATGGTAAGAGGCTATTAATAACCTCTGGGTTTGGGTTTGTTTGGTGGATTTCAAAATACTGGTTTGCTTTGAAAGTCCATCCAGTTGGGTTATCCCCATTGAAATGAGGGAAATCCAGCCTAACGATTCTGTTAAAACCCCTCCAATGTGGCTCCCCACCTTCATATCCTAGTGGTACATCTCTATTCATGTTGTTGTTTTAATTAGCCATGAAGGTTCTCACCATATCAGTAAGTTGGTCTAACCTTTTTCATTCACTATTTTGCTGCTTTCTTCCAGGGAGTCCACCTGCCATTGGAGTGTATCCTGCTGTTGCCTAGAACATGTGCCCTCAGCCATCAGGATGGGTGGCTCTAGAAACCAAATGTTAGCTACTAGAATGCAGAGTAGCTTACAGTTGTATATGAGTGTTTGAGATTGTGGAAATGGATGTAATAAAATGTAATGAGAAGGGAAAACTATCATACATTCACTGAAATAGCAAGGGTTCTTCGAGGGACCCGACCTCTAGATAGTTCCAAATATAAGATAATAAAAGCATGCCTTCATGTTCTCCACTCCCTTCCATTTATCCCACTACCTCTGATAGTAGAGTAACAACTTTCGCAGGAGCAAGGATGGACTCAAACAACAAATAACCAACGCGGCATTTCATTCCCATGAAACACAGCATTTTATTCCTATGAAACGCAGCGTTTTACATAATAAGGACTCAACAGTCTTTAAATTAAACTGCAAGGACAGAATAGTAAATTACACAATAAATTAAAGATAAGGCTGCAACGCAGCGTCTCGAAGCCCCTCTTCTGCGCACTGTTTTGAGCTTCTTTAATTTGGTTTCCTTCACTTCGTGCCCACTCTGTAGATCTCAATTGCTTCCTTTCTCTTAGGGCTTAACAGTTTCATTACTGGGAACATCAACAAAATTAGACTCCCTCATAAACTCCAAAATCTCCACCCCATTTAGATAGGCAGATTTAGTTTTAGAATCCTGCCTAGGCCCTACACTAATATCCATGGATCCCGAGTCATCTGATTCAACCACCAAATCGTAGTAAAGTGGAGCAGCCAACAGATCACTAATGTTATTTGTAGAGATCATGTGAGTGAAATTACCATAAAAATAGAGATTAAAGAAGACATCACCAGCATTTTCACTGATAATATCACAAAAGTGCAGCCGAACCAGATGCGTGGCGCTCCTACTCACGTCAAAACGCCATGTTATTTTCGAAAAATTTGATGACCCTTTGCTGCTATCTAAGTTCAATTCTCGACATGTCTTGTAGACAAGATCCGATGCAGAATAATTATTTGCTCCATTAACATCATAGTGAAGCGTACCTTCATAAGGAACACAGGTTTTCCCAGATTCTCCTGGGAGTAGATATTTATCATCCGGTATCCAATTCCTCCAGAGTGAGTCGTTATTCTGTGGACCTCCAACATCGACCCTGTGGATTGTAAGTAAAACCTGAGATCGTACACCATAGTATCTAACATTGCTCAGGCCACTGGGAGTAATTAGATCAAAGTCATCCTCGACGAACTCTTTATCCGGAACAAGAAAGACTTCGATGGCGCTTACAAAAGCAAAAGATTCTCTCCGAGGAGTAAAGTGGATGCTGAATTTGGTTGCATTGATAGTGAGTAAGTATTCTTTAATCAGAGGTGAGTTGCTATTGTCTTGAATTCGAAAGTTTGACAACAGCGAGAAATTAAAGGCTGAAACATCGAAGTGGGCATCGGCCAGATTAATCCTCCCGGAGGAAAAAGGAAAGAAGTGGACACGAACATAATAAATGCCAAAATCAGTGATATCAAAATCAAATGAAGATTGGTTTTTGAAAATTCTGGCAGTTTGATAAAGAGACGTATCTGTTGATGAGTTGGTGGTGACAATACTGATTGCAGAACTTGGTCCAACAGAGAAGGAGCCAAAATTCAGGTCACCCACGAACTCCCGACCACTCAATGATATGTTGGATATGGATCCACAATTGATAAAGTACTTGGTGGGAAGAGTGGAAGCTGATGAGAGAAGTAGAAAAGAAGGAAATTGGAGATTCAGGAGAGGGAAGAGAACCATGAAAAAATGAAGATTTTCCATGGAAAAGAGGTAGGAATTGCTACCCTTTTTCATTTGATCCTCTTTTGATAGGTCCCAAACTCAGATAATACGAGAATAAGTGAATTGGTTTCTCTTTGGGTGAGAAAGTACCGCAAGTTTTGAATAACAAATGATTTCTTGATCTTCATTGACAACTGTAGGCTGCGTAAATAAGCAAAACCTCATATAACGTAAACCGAAACAAAAGGAAATGAGAAACCAACAACTGGACGCAAACACACGGTACAACCATACATGCAAAACAGAACATAACTGCATGAAATAAAAGTGACGTAAATAACGCAAAACAATACATGCAAAACAGAACATAACTGCATGAAATAAAAGCGACGTAAATAACGCAACAATAACGCAACTACTGAAGATACATTTGCAACTGAAGACCCATTCGCACGTAAAACTCTCGACTGGAACGCGACCCAGTCCTGCCCTCCACTTTCCACGTGCTTAAATGGTTCCGTCTACTGCCTGCTACGCTGCATGCAACGATCTTTCACGTACAGGCTCATCCCAAATATTTGGGATTCGGCTTATGGCCCCTCCCGGATCGTCGTGGCTTATCGAAGTGAACATTAGCTGCATAGGATATTAAATCAAGCAATACAGTGATCACAGTAGCACACCGTGCCAGCTACCTCATCACAGCAAGATTCCACGAGTCATCCAAATAATCAGCCAATCATAAGATGTCTCTAGAAATAAAAATATTAGCATTCCGTTAGCATCTTCTGCAAAGTTTGTTAGAAAGATTCTTTATTTTTTCTCTGTTTCATTCTTTTACACTACTGTACTTATTATATATAGAGCTAGTCATCATACTATACGCAGTAAATTTTTCATCAATATACAGAAAATTCCTTAAGCATCTTTTATCTTTCTGCTTTTCTACTTTATCAATTCCACAACCAACATGGTACCAGAGCCATAATGGCTTCAGACGAGAATAACCCACCGCACCTCCTCCTCCTCCTCCTCCCCCAACCAACAAAAATCCTAAAGATCCCTCTAGCCCATACTTTCTTAATCCTAACGATGGCCATGCAACCCTTCTCACCAATCATCTTCTCATAGCTGATAATTATCACTCATGGGCACGCACAGTTCGTCACTCCTTACGAATCAAAAAGAAGTTGGGTTTTATTGATGGCACCTTACGGGAACCTAATGTTCCTAATGATCCATTGTTAGAACCATGGCTTGAATGTAATGACATGGTGATAACTTGGCTTCAAAACGCAATGTCTTTGGAAATCAAAAACAGCATTGTGTATGTTGATACCGCTCATGACCTATGGCTTGAGTTGGAACAACGATTTGCACAAAATAATGGACCTCGAATTTATGAGCTCAAGCAGTCCATTAACTCCATTGTTCAAGGAGATAATTCCGTCAGTCTATATTTCTCCAAATTGAAAGGGCTTCTTGATGAACTTCTCAACTTTGAATTCATTCCATCATGCACCTGTGGTGCCATGAAACATATCCTTGAAAACCAGCAACGTGACTGGATTATGAAGTTTCTCATGGAACTTCATGATTCATTTACCAATATCAAAGCTCAAATTATTTTGATTAAACCCATTCCAAGCCTAAGTGAAGTGTATGCCCTGGTTCAACAAGAAGAAAAACACAGGCAAATTTCCAACCCTCCCAATTTCCATGATACCCTTGCCTTAGCAGCAAAATCTACTTCCTTCTCTCATCGAGACAACTCCAAACCATATGGCTCTTGAAGGCGTGAAAAATACTTTTGTAGCCATTGTAAAATTCCTAGCCATTCTCTTGAAAATGTTTTAAGGCCAACCCAACTCTTGAGAAACCAATATATACTCACTGCAATTTAGTTGGTCACACTGCTGCATGTTGTTTTAAATTGCATGGCTATCCACCTAGCCATAAACTATACACTCGAGGAAAAGCACCAGACTCATTTGCTAACCAAGTCAACACATCCAACCAAGAACAGATCAATGAGGAATCTCAAGCAGTTCTCACCAAAGCACAATATCAACATCTTTTGACTTTGCTGCAATCACCACCTACACAACCTTCTGTTAATCAGGTTCAACTTGATTCCACACCCCCTGCCCCTCGGCTTCCACAATAACTGGTATGAATTTCTGTTTCTCAGCTTTTCAATCCCCTTCTCTACCAAACACTACCATCTCTTGGATAGTCGACACAGGAGTAACAGATCATATGATCTGTTGCCCCTCCCTATACACCAGTCCCCCCACTCACGTGTCTCTTAATGTTAAATTTCCAAATGCTCATCTCGCACGAGTCACTCACAAAGGCACTGTCCATCTTAGTGACAAACTCATCCTTCATGATGTTCTATGTATCCCTACATTTAATTTTAATTTGATCTCAGCCAGAAAATTAACACAAGATATATCCTGCTGTCTACTCTTCTTCACTAATGAGTGTTTTTTACAGGACCTTTTCTCTTGGAGCACGATTGGGAAGGGTGAGATTCACAATGGCCTATACCACCTCAAGTTGACAACAGTTTCACCTACTGCCTTCTCCACTTTTTTTTTTCTGCTTTACCATGTAATCAACTTTCTTTTTCCAACTCTGTTATTTCCCATCATAATGACCAGCATCTCTGCATTATCGAATGGGTCATCTATCTAATTCCCGACCTTCCTTATTACAAAAAGACTTGCCTAATTTTGCTACTATTAATGACAACACACCATATACTATCTGTCATTTTTCTAAGCATCACCGCCTACCTTTTCAATCAAATGAACATCGTTCATCGAATCTTTTTGATCTCATACATTGTGACATATGGGGGCCTTGCTCTCAAATAGCCTATGATGGCTCTAGATTTTTTCTAACCATTGTAGATGACTACACAAGATGCACTTGGTTATATTTAATGAAAAATAAGTCTCAAACCAGACCTCTCATTCAATCTTTTTATTCTCTCATTGAGACCCAATTTCAGTATAAAATAAAAATCATTCGCTCAGACAATGAAGCTGAATTTGCAATGACAGATTTTTATTCAAAACAAGGAATAATTCATCAAAGAAGCTGTGTTGAGAGTCCCCAACAAAATGGTGTTGTTGAACACAAACACCAATACATTCTTAATGTTGCCCGAGCACTACAATTTAAATCTGGCATTTCACTTTCCTTTTGGAATGATCTTGTCTTAACTGCTATATACCTTATCAACCGTACCCCCTCCCCAAATCTACAAAAAAACACTCCATATCACTTACTTTTTCAACAGAAACCAACATATAATCATTTGAAGACTTTTGGATGTCTATGTTATGCATCAACCATCAAACAAAACCGCCACAAATTTGATTCCCTTGCCAGAAAATGCATTTTACTTGGCTATCCTTTTAGCATGAAGGGATACAAGTTACTAGATCTCGACACGAATTCCATCTTTCATTCCCATGATGTCATTTTCTATGAGCACATTTTCCCTTACAATTCCTCCTCCATGTCCAATAATCACAGCAGCACCTCGCTTACTACACCATGCTCTCCTCTTCTTGGCCCAATCAGTCCCTTACCTACACATACTCCCCCCCCCCCCCTCAACCTCACACTTCTATTTTTACCTCCCAGCCTCATTTCCCTACCACTCAGTCCACCCCACAATCCCCCACCACTCAAATTACTACTCCTAACATTCCTTCTGCCCCACGAAGATCCACTCGACAAAAGAAACCCCCTTCCTAATTGCAAGATTATTCTTGTCAACAGGTCCTTGTGACTCCCTCTTCACAACCAACCTCCAAGGTAAAAGGTAATACTTCTCTCTACCCTTTGTCTTCTTATTTATCTAACAAAAATCTCTCTCCAAAATATGTTGCCTTTGCTGCTACCATTCTTCAAAATTCTAAACCTACCACCTATTCCCAAGCTGTCAAATCTTTGGAATGGCGCAAAGCCATGGATGTTGAGATTGATGCTTTACAATTGAATCATACTTGGGATGTTGTTGATCTACCTATTGGAAAGAAAGCAATTGGTTCCAAATGGGTTTATCGCCTCAAATACAACTCGGATGGCTCTATAGAAAGACACAAGGCATGCCTGGTTGCTAAAGGGTATACCCAAGAAGAAGGGCTTGATTACAATGAAACCTTTTCACCGGTTGCCAAACTTGTCACAGTTAAGTCTCTATTGGCCATTGCTGCTATTAAAGCCTGGATTTTGCATCAATTTGATGTAAATAACACCTTCTTACATGGAGAATTAAATGAAGAAGTCTACATGAAGATGCCTCCTGGCTACTCCCTTTCCAACCCAAATAAAGTGTGCAAGTTAAAGAAAATTTTGTATGGCCTCAAGCAGGCCTCTCGACAATGGTATGCCAAATTTTCCTCATCTTTACTTCAATTTAGTTTCATTCAATCTCAAGCTGACTACATTCTTTTTACCAAAGGCAATGGTCCTTCATTCATTGCATTACTTGTCTACGTTGATGATATCATTGTAGCTTCTAATGATATCAAGGATGTTTCCGCCTTAAAAGCCTTTTTAGCCACCAAATTCAAAATCAAGGATCTTGGTTATCTAAAATATTTTTTGGGCTTAGAGGTTGCTCGAAATCCTACTAGTATACAAATTTGTCAAGCGAAATATACATTAGATATATTACATGATGCTGGTTTGCTTGGTTGTAAACCAAGTTTAATCCCAATGGATCCAAATATTAAATTGTGCAAAGATGAAGGTCAATTGCTGGATGATCCTAGTGAATACCGACACATGGTTGGAAGACTTCTCTACCTCACTATTACACTGCCTGACCTCTCCTAATCAATTAATATCTTGAGTCAATACGTGTCATCACCACGGGTTCCTCATCCAAATGCTGCTTATAAAGTGCTGAGGTACCTCAAGAAATCTCCAGGACAGCGCTTGTTCTTCCCATCTTCATCCTCATGTCACTTGACTATCTACTGCGATTTTGATTAGGCATCATGTCCAGACACCAGGCATTCAACAACAGGCTACTGTGTCTTCCTTGGCCAATCTCTTGTCTCCTGGAAATGCAAGAAACAGACATCCATATCCAGAAGTTCTGATGAAGCAGAATATCGCTCCATGGCATTCGCTTCATGTGAAATCGTATGGATCAAATATCTCCTCACTGATCTTTAGGTTCCTCATCCTCAGCCAGCCACTCTCTATTGTGATAGCAAATCAACTTTATACATTGCCTCAAATCCCGTCTTCCACGAAAGTACTAAACACATTGAATTAGACTGTCATCTAATTCGGGAAAAAATTCAAGAACGAGTTCTTTCCACTGCCTACACACCCTCACAGCAGCAGCTTGCAGACCTCTTAGCTAAGGCCCTCCATTCCCCCATGTTCTACTCATTGTTGCTCAAGATGGGAGTTACTAATCTCCACTCTCCATCTTGCGGGGGCATATTAAATCAAGCAATACAGTCATCACAGCAGCACACCGTGCCAGCTACCTCATCACAGCAAGATGCCACGACATCCAAATAATTAGCCAATCACAAGATGTTTTTAGAAATAAAAATACTAGCATTCCGTTAGCATCTTTTGCAAAGTTTGTTAGAAAGATTCTTTATTTTTTCTCTGCTTCATTCTTTTACACTACTGTACTTATTATATATAGAGCTAGTCATCACATTGTACGCAGTAAGTTTTTCATCAATATACAGAAAATTCCTTAGCATCTTTTATCTTTCTGCTTTTCTACTTTATCAATTCCACAACCAACATAGGATGAGGAAGAAACAATGGCTGAGAATAATCAAAATTTAGGACAGGGGATTTAGAAGAAAGTTTATTGTTGACTTAGACATCTCACTCTGCAGGGTATATGTTCCGTTCAGATAAGTGTCTAGCATATAAATCCAAATGTGATGGCTGGCAGCTTAAGAAAAAGAAGACGTAAGAAATGTCTGCATCAACGTCCTTTCGTGGGATTGCGGTAGGAGACATTTCAACGTAAGAAAAGTCTTCCTAGTTTTTTTTTTTTCCTCAGCTTTTGCATCCAGCAAGTGAAAGGAAAATGGTAGGAACTTGTGAATAGGATAACAGAACTGCAAGGAAAATGTCTTAAAGCGTGCAGACTGTGGTTGACCACTGAAAGGAAAAGCACAGGGGTATTTCTCACAAAACTTGAAGGATTTGGAAAGGAGCTAGCATGTTTCCATGGTAAACCATCAAGTCACAACGTATGGTATCCCGTGTTCTTTCGATTCCTTAAGCTTTTTGAAACTTCCCTCAACTTTCTTCTTGTACAGTTCTTTTCAAGGAAATTTGCCTACGCTTGGAGTTCTTGCATATAGGGTGAGCATCGACTTTATCGGAGTCAAATTCCCCGAATCTTACTCTAATTTTGTCAGAGTTAAAATCTAAACTCCAACTCCAACTTACGTAAACTCAATCCAACTAGTAGGAGTTAGAGTTGGAGAGGATTCGGATTTGGACTTTTTGGATTTTTTATTTTCTTTTTAAGTTTCGTATTTAACCTATTTTAAAAAAGAATTTTTTAGAGCCTTTCAAATTTCAATTTTTTGAAAAAATTTAAATCTAAAACTAAATCATTCACCGGTAATTTACTTCTATATTAATATCTAACTTATTTTTATATTAGACTTATAGTATAGTGTCTAATTACATGTTATCATACTATAGTATCACATATTAGTGTCTAATGATATGATATTATACTTTAGTATATTAGTATTTGTGTTATTAATTTATTATACTAGACTTATTTAAATACTAGTGTTTAATTTATATCTATACTTGATTATGTATGGTAGTAATACTATGATGTTTACATATACTAAACTATCATTAGTCTATTTATATTATAGTATAAATATATTATTTGATAATAATTAGCTCATATTAGCATATTATTGAATTTAAGTATATAAGTTCTAGTTATAAAACTATATAACTATACTAGTATATTTGATAGAGGAAATTTAATACACTACACTATACTACCATCTCACTTTCATTCTATTATATAAAATGTGGCACATTTATCACTATTGGATGATCCTTTATTGAATATTTTTTATCATCCAATAATGATAAATATACAACATCTTACATAGTGGGATGAAAATATGATGAAAGTATGGAATATAACATTATTCTATGATAAATATATAGATAAATTCATATTTTTATAACATATGTACAATATCGGAATCGGATTTAGAGTCGGAGTTGGAGCATAAAGTCAGAGTCGAAATCGGATTTTCAAATATTTTATCTCATCTTATTTCCTTTCCAACCATCACTTAAATAGAAATATTTTTCAATTTTAAATATTCAATTTTTTTGTCTAATAATTACCTACTCATTATAATTTTTCTAAATTTCTAAACAAAACGCTAAAAACAATTCAAAATTTTCAAATTCTAAAATAAAAATAATATTAAACAATTATACTCTAAAAATATTTTAATTTTATAATATTTTTGTTTAACTTTTTCTCTCTCCTTTCCCAAAACTTAATAAAATATTTTAATTCAAACTATTTTTATTACTATTCACATATTTCTCATCTTATTTCAACATACAAATGAGGCCTTAGTGAAATGCCTCAAATTTATCTAAACAATATATGTAATGTTATATTTTCACTTCCAATGGATAATGAGAAATGATATTTACAGTCATAAAGTACATAAGTGTCGCACTCTTCTTTTGAAAAAAATAAATAAATATGAAATTCACATGAAAAAATTAATATTTTAATAGTAGACATGCCACACTCATTTCAAAATAAGTACGCGGCACTTTAACAAGATATAACTATATCTAGCATTACTCATGACCAAATGAT